>NC_135806.1:129193271-129388271 GCF_964213995.1 Mustelus asterias | reverse complement strand
AGTTCTGTTGCAGTTGTACAGGATGTTGGTGAGGCCGCATCTGGAGTATTGTGTTCAGTTTTGGTTGTCTTGCTAGAGGAAAGATGTTATTGAACTGGAGAGAGTGCAGAAGCGATTTACAAGGATGTTGCCAGGACTCAAGGGACTGAGTTATATGGAGAGATTGGACAGGCTAGGACATTATTTTTGGAGCGTAGGATTTTATGGCCTTGCCCGAGTGAGGCCGTAAAATCCCACCTTAAGAGTCATACTACGCAGAAAAGGCCCTCCAGCCCATCAATTCTGCACCAACAGTATCCATGACTACAGGCTCACTAATCCCATTTTCCTGTACTTGTCCCATTTCCTTGAATGTGATGGGGTGGGATTCTCCCCAAAAAAATCTGAGTGCCGAATTTGCATAAAAACTGGAGTAAATCCTGCTGTTTTTTTCACGGGATTTTCAAAATGAATCTCCCACACTCTGTGCATCACAGAGTGCTCTAGTGTGAGTCCCGTTAAAAATCTGTGGGTGGGGCCTGTTCCTCGAAGAGGCCGGCAGCATAGCGCTGAGTGGGCCACTGCACATGCGCAGTCGACCCTCACTGCCGGCCTCCCGATTGCTGACCAGCCAGATCACTGTCCAGCCCCATGACCCGCAATGCTGCCCCACCGGTTCCCACCACCACCCCCCATCGCTGGCCTACCGCACCTCTCTGGGCCAGTCCCGACCACTCCCCCCACCACCCCCTCCCCCCGGCCCACCTCAATTCCCCCCTGGAAGTCCCTCACCCCCCATCCCCCCCACAGCCCCCACTCGACACCCTCGGCAGGCCTGCTCCCCCGGCAGGCGACCACCCTCCATCCCAATGGCCAGCCCCAATCGCTGGTCTCTCTCCCTGTACAGAGTGGCAGCTGAATCCCCCCACCTCCACTGATCTCCCTCCCCGTCCAGAGGCCCTGCCCCCTATAGTTCCCACCCAGAGGGGGAGGGACCTATAGATGAAGGATGAAGGATTAGCGCTCCAAAAGCTCGTGATACCAAATAAACCTGTTGGACTTTAACCTGGTGTTGTTAGACTTCTTACTGTGCTCTAAAGAAAACAATCCAAGCCTATGTAGTCTCATCTTATATCTCAAATACTCCATCCCAGGCAATATCCTGGTGAACCTCCTCCGTACCCCCTCGAGTGCAATTACATCCTTCCTATAGTAAGGTGACCAGAACTGCACACTGTACTCCAGCTGTGGCCTCACCACCATTCTGTACAGCTCCAACATTATCTCCTTGGTCTTATACTCTATGCCACCATTGATAAAAGCAAATGTCGCATATGCCTTCTTAACTATTCTATTCACCTGCTGTGCCAACTTCAGAGATTGGTGAATAATTACCCCGCGATCCCTCAGTTCCTCTGAACTTCCCAGTGTCCTGCCATCCATTAAATACTCCCTTCTCTTGTTACTTCTTCAGAAGTGTATCACCTTGCATTTATCAGGGTTAAATACCATCTGCCACTGCTCTGACCTTCTGACATCGGGGGTCGGAGTTAAAGCGACTCTGAAGCAGGCGTGGAGGAGTCGGATAAAAGCAAATTACTGCGGATGCTGGAATCTGAAACCAAAAGCGAAAACACTGGAAAATCTCAGCAGGTCTGGCAGCATCTGTACGGAGAGAAAAGAGCTGACGTTTCGAGTCCAGATGACCCTTTGTGGAGTAAACGGATACAGCTTTGTCACATCATATTTTCCAAGTCTTATTTTTTGCTCGAGCAATAATATTTCTTGTACATACTTAAGTTGTAAGTAGTAATCACATTGATGTTGTAATCTCCATTCTGCGATTGATTGCTTTGTAAATCGATGAAATATAGTGATCCTCTGTTAAATGGATGAAATGCTTTTGGGCAAAAAAAAACATGCAGTGAACAAGATTTGTGGAGGAGGCATAAGTAATCCCTTTTAAATATAAACCTTACGGGTGATTATCACAGAGCTTTCATACTTTTCCTTCCACAGATCTGTCTACGGCCAGCTATTTGAGTTGTAGAGTGAGCCAGCATGGGAGGCCAGCAACTACCAATGATTTTCTTCAGCAAAACATCTCAAGAGACTTTCGAAGAGCATCACCAAATAAAATTTAACACACTAAGACAAGTAGCTGGTATTAAGGCAGGTGATTGAAAGCTTGGTCAAAGAGGTGGATTTTAAGAAGCATCTTATAGGGAGAGATGGAGGAAAAGCTAAAATTATATTTATTAGTCAGGCTTACATTAATACTGCAGTGAAATTACTGTGAAATTCCCCTCATCGCCACACTCCGGCGCCTGTTCGGGTCACTGCACCTAACCAGAATGTCTTTCGGATTTTGGGAGGAAACCGGAGCACCCGGAGGAAACCCACACAGATACGGGGAGAATGTGCAAACTCCACACAGACAGTGGCCCAAGCCGGGAATCAAACCGGGGTCTCTGGCGCTGTAAGGCAGCAGTACTAACCACTGTGCCACCGTGCCAGAAGGTACAGAGGTGAAAAGATTCTGGAGGAAATTTAAGAACTTAATGCCTCGACATGTGAAGGAGGACCAGAGAGATTTGGCGTATTTCAGTGCTGGATGAGGTTATAGAGTTAGGAAGGGGCCAGACGACTGAAAACAAGCAGGTGGCAGTGTATAGGACTGGGAGAACAAGACTTATAGGTTGTGACATTAGTGTACCTTTAAGAGCTTTTTTTTAAATCATGTTCTCTGTAGCTCTGTGTTGTTGAGTTGTTGGTAGGAGTCCTTATATTACTCCTTAAATGGGGTTTGTGTATTTTTACTTTGGGATCTTTTATGACCCTACATTGTTCGGAGGAAGACTGGTGGCAGGTCATGTGTTTTGGACAGTTTTTTTTTCATAATGAATTCAAGGTTTCATTTTCTGTTTTGGCTGGCTGCAGTTTTAAGTTTTAGAAGAGACATCAAGCTGAAAAGAAGTGTTTCTCTCTCTCTCTCGCTCCCTGGTTTTGGAAATTCTGCTGGTTAGCTGAGAGCAAAGCTTCTTTCTTTCCTGGAGTAGAACAACTGCTGTTGGTGGCTTGACCAGAGTCTCTCCCTGGTGTTCTGGGAAGCTGTTCTGAGTGTGTCCAGAGAGCTGCTCGAAGTTACAAGGCTGAGAAGTCAGGATTTTCAATTCTCCAACCAAAAGACACAATTCCAGTATCACGTGAGCTTTAGTCTTTGCTGTGTTAAACCTGTGGAAAGGGTTTTTTGTCTATAGGAAGTTTTGGTTTGATTGGAATATCTTAGGTATATTGGTTAAGGGTTATACATTATTGTTGTTTTGTTTTTGTCTGTAATTGATAGAAGTTATTACTCATTTTCTTACTATACATGTTAACTATATTCTTAAATAAACTTTGTTTGATAAAAGCTCCCTGGTGGGTCATTTGAATCATACCTGAGGTGAAACATCTCATGCTTCTCCTCGCCAAATTCAAGGTGCAAAACTTATGATCCAGGCGGGCTCTATAAAAAACTTTGGAGATTTTGGCCTGAGTTATAACAAGATGAACAGATTTGATGTGAGTTCTACAATGGACAACAAATTTTTGGATGCATGGAGAGTAAGAGGCCATTCAAGTGTAACTCCTCACTAAGTACTGTATAAATAGTACTGGGAGGCATATCAAGGTCCATCTCCCATTTTCCTCCTTGACCCCAGTCCCCCATTTCTCCTGCCTTCCCTGGACTTGGATTGTTACCTTTGCTTCCAAAACTAGCACGAGATAGAGAGATGAATAAGGGTAGGCCAGGTTGTATCATTGGGCTTAATTCTCCAAGCCCACTCCCACTTAGACCATTCCGTGTTTGGCCTTCGGCACCGTCCCAGGGAGGTTCCTGGAGAAGCAGTAGCTTTTCTCTTGACTGGGCGCTTGACAGGTTTGCAGACTCCACACTGAGTTCAACAATTCCCCATAATAACCTCTACTGCCATTGTGTTTTGATTTATTTTTGGATGGAAGCTGTTGAAGATGTTGTTCCTGTTCCCACCTGCTGAAAACCCACATTTTATTTCTCCACTTGTTCCATTATCAAATTATTTTGTCTTGCACATCATTGTTTTGTCATTTTATCTCTTCTGCTTACGTCCGTATTGCACCGCTTCCCTTCTGTTCCTTATCACTCAGCCCCTCTCCATCCGCCCCTCCACCCCCCCAACACAGGACCAGCTTAAATCCTATCACATCTCTCACTTTGTCCCAATTCTGATGAAAGAAAATTGACCTGAAGTCTTTAGTGGGGGGAGGTCGGGATCATCTGCCCGGGTCATCGGGAATCTGGGAACAGTGTTGTGGGGGAGGGGTGGTGGTGGGGTGGGGGGGGGGGGGGGTGGGTAGAATTCAGCAGGAGAACTGAAACAGCTTTTACACCAGTGGATTTCCCCGCTCAATTGCCCCCACCCGCTGTCGGTAATCCAACGGGTTACACCTAATGGACCCAAAAGAGAAAAGCCTGGAAAAACCCAACAGGTCTGGCAGCATCTGTGGATAAAAAAACATTTGACTATGGACTTGAAACGTTAGCTCAGTTTTTCTCTCCACAGATGCTGCCAGACCTGCTGAATTTTTCCAGCATTTTTGTGGTTATGTTATATATTTTATACTTTTCTACCTATCTTTTCTACCTACTATACTCCTCATACACCTATGACTGTGTGGCCAAATTCCCCTCCAGCTTCATTTTCAAGTTTGCTGATGACACCACCATAGTGGGTCGGATCTCAAACAATGACGAGACAGAGTACAGGAATGAGATCGAGAATCTGGTGAACTGTTGCAGCGACAATAATCTCTCCCTCAATGTCAACAAAACGAAGGAGATTGTCATCAACTTCAGGAAGCGTAAAGGGAAAACGTGCCCCTGTCTACATCAATGGGGACAAAGTAGAAATGGTCGGGAGCTACATGTTTTTAGGTGTCCAGATCACCAACACCCTGTCCTGGTCCCCCCATGCTGACACTATAGTTAAGGAATCCCACCAACGCCTCTACTTTCTCAGAAGACTAAGGAAATTTAGTATGTCCAATAAGATTCTCACCAACTTTTACAGATGCACCAAAGAAAGCATTATTTCTGGTTGTATCACAGCTTGGTCTGGCTCCTGCTCTGCCCAAGACCACAAGAAACTACAAAGAGCCATAAACAAAGCTCAGTCCGTCACTCAAACCAACCTCCCATCCACTGACACTGTCTACACTTCTGGCTGCCTCAGAAAAGCAGCCAGCATAATTAAGGACTCCACACACCCCGTTTGTACTATTCTCCACCTTCTCCCATCGGGAAAAAGATACAAAAGTCTTAGGACACGTACCAACCGACTCAAGAACAGCTTCTTCCCTGCTGCCATCAGACTTTTGAATGGATCTCCCTCGCATTAAGTTGATCTTTCTCTACACCCTGGCTATGACTGTAACACTAATTCTCCACTCTCTCCTTTCCTTCTCTATGCACGGTATGCTTTGTCTGCATAGCGCGCAAAAAACAATACTTTTCATTCTATGCTAATACAATACTAAAACCAAATCAAATCTTAGTTTTATCTGAAACTTTGGGCACCATGCCTCCTCTAAGTCATTGATATGAATTGTAAAAAGTTGAGGCCCCGCCCAGATCTCTGTGGGACTCCACTCAACAGATCCTGCCAATCAGAAAAAGACCCATTTATGCACAGCCAATCTTCTGTCCATGCTCAAATGTCACCGACACCATGAGCTTTTATCCTCCACAATACCCTTTGATACGGCATCTTATCAAATGCCGTCTTGAAATCAAAGTATGTCCGTATTCTCCCCTTCATCCATAGTACATGTTACCCCTTCAACGAACTCCAATAAATTGGTTAAGCCTGACTGTCCTTTCACGAAATTATGCTGACTCTTCCCGATTATCTTGATTTTTTTTTGAAGTGCCCAGCTATAATCTCTTTAAAGATCATTTCTAACATCCTCCCCATGACAGATGTCAAGCTGACTGGTCTATAGTTTCGTCGCCTCACAGCGCTAGGGACCCAGGTTCAATTCCTGGCTTGGGTCACTGTCTGTGTGGAGATCGCATGTTCTCCCCGTGTCTGCGTGGGTTTCCTCCGGGTGCTCCGGTTTCCTCCCACAGTCTGAAAGATGTGCTGGTTAGGTGCATTGACCTGAACAGGCGCCGGACTGTGGCGACCAGGGGAATTTCGCAGTAACTTCATTGCAGTGTTAATGTAAGCCTTACTTGTGGCTAATAACTAAATAAACTTTAAACTTTAAACTTTTCTTTAATATTTGCTACTTTTGATCCTGAAAAGTGCCTAGTCAACCTCAAATTACTCTGAAAGGGTAAGTTATCTCAAAACTTGAGCAACAGGTGAAGCTAGCTGTTTCATGTTGTTACTATGCAGTAGCAACACCAGTGGCCGTCAAACCAAAAAGATGTTCTACCCATCACACAAATGAGTAATATGTTATATCAATTTCAATGCTGGTGTGATACCAGATTTCTAGGCTGCATGTCCCAATGACTGGTGGATTCTATCAAACACTGCTGCCTGTTCCAAACACCCAAAGAGACAAGTATTGACCATACTCAGCTAGCCAGTGTTTGTAAAATGCAGAGCAAAATTTCAATGTGGAAGTGATTCTGCTACTGGGCAACACTTGATAAACAATCCCAGTTGTGCTAAGAATTACCATGACACCCAATTTAAGATTATCGGTTGGGCTTGCAGTGTGGCTCACTTATGTATGCTGAAAGCTACATTTATTCACACAAGGCCATGTCCATGCATTGTGCCCTTTTCAGCTTTAAAAAAGCTTGGAGGACAGCCATTCCCTCGTTCATTCCTCATGACAATGCCTTGACCAGAGCCGATTTACCTGGTTTAAATTAAACAAAAGCTTGGCGATTAACTTTTCCCCGATGCATTGTTTATTGGAACGTCTCTCCTAATCATTGTTTAATCATTGTTTACTTGCTAACCAATCAGTGTTCTCTTCTCGTGCAGTATAAATTATTATTCCCCTTTGAGATTTAGTATTCTTGTCAATCTGTCCTGATAAGTGTAAGACGAAAAACTTTGACAGCATGTCTCTTTTGTTTCAGCAACATTCAAATGTCGTATTTCATCGATTGCACCACATTGACACATTTCATGTAAAAATATCTGCAGTATGGGTATACATTTTAGTATTGAGTAAACATTACTATTTGGGGCAGCACGGTGGCACAGTGGTTAGCAGTGCTGCCTCACAGTGCCAGGGACACGGGTTCAATTCCAGCCTCTAGTCACTGTCTGTGTGGAGTTTGTCCATTCTCCCCGTGTCTGCGTGGGTTTCCTCCCAGTGATCTGGTTTCCTCCCACAGTCCAAAGATGTGCAGGTTAGGTGGATTGGCCATGCTGAATTGATCCTAGTGTCAGGGGGATTAGCAGGGTAAATGTGTGGGGTTACGGGAATAGGGCCTGGGTGGGATTGTGGCCAGTACAGACTCGATGGGCTAAATGGCCTTCTTCTGTACTGTCGGGATTCTATTTTCAGGGATTGACAGTGTATTTAGTTGCAACTCTCTGTTGCACTGGCAGATTTTGATGTGCTAATTGGACTTTTGACAGGAGCCCTATTGCTTCAGGTAGGCTCCAGTATGCTCCAGGTGCAAAGCAAACAATCCTTACCCCTTAACTCATTTTTACAAATCACTTACTCATTTCAGACGTTCCATGGTGGGACTGTGTCAGTGCTACAAATCAAATATGCAACATCAGCTGTCACACACAAAATATGGGGCAAAGCCATGAACAACCTGCAACTGCAGATATAAAACCTGGAATGAGGAGCTGACAAATTAAGTCTCCTTTATTACATGTGAAGGCACATCAGCAAAGTTAAACTGAAGCTCTGACGGAGAGGCACCCAGGCTCAAAATGTTGGCTCTGTTCTAGAATAGAATAGAATAGAATAGAGTCCCTACAGTGCAGAAGGAGGCCATTGGGCCCATCAAGCCTGCACCAACATCAATCCCACCCCGGCCCTAACCCTACATATTTACCCTGCTAACCCCCTGATACCAAGGGGCAATTTAACATGGCCAATGAACCTAACCCGCACATCTTTGGACTGTGGGAGGAAACCGGAGCACCCGGAGGAAACCCACACAGACACGGGAAGAATGAGCAAACTCCACACAAACGGTCACCCGAGGCTGGAATTGAACCCGGATCCCTGGTGCTGTGAGGCAGCAGCACTAACCACTATGCTACCATGTCTTCTCTCTCCACAGATGCTGTCTGACCTGCTGAGATTTTCCAGCATTTTCTAACTTTTGTTAAACTGAAGCCCTTCCACACAGTCTTTCCCGGCTTGGGTCGCTGTCTGTGCGGAGTTTGCGTGTTCTCCCCATGTCTGCATGGGTTTCCTCCGGATGAACATAGAACATAGAACATAGAACATTACAGCGCAGAACAGGCCCTTCGGCCCACGATGTTGCACCGACCAGTTAAAAAAAAAAACTGTGACCCTCCAACCTAAACCAATTTCTTTTCGTCCATGAACCTATCTACGGATCTCTTAAACGCCCCCAAACTAGGCGCATTTACTACTGATGCTGGCAGGGCATTCCAATCCCTCACCACCCTCTGGGTAAAGAACCTACCCCTGACATCGGTTCTATAACTACCCCCCCTCAATTTAAAGCCATGCCCCCTCGTGCTGGATTTCTCCATCAGAGGAAAAAGGCTATCACTATCCACCCTATCTAAACCTCTAATCATCTTATATGTTTCAATAAGATCCCCTCTTAGCCGCCGCCTTTCCAGCGAAAACAATCCCAAATCCCTCAGCCTCTCCTCATAGGATCTCCCCTCCATACCAGGCAACATCCTGGTAAACCTCCTCTGCACCCTCTCCAAAGCCTCCACATCCTTCCTGTAATGTGGGGACCAGAACTGCACACAGTACTCCAAGTGCGGCCGCACCAGAGTTGTGTACAGTTGCAACATAACGCTACGACTCCTAAATTCAATCCCCCTACCAATAAACGCCAAGACACCATATGCCTTCTTAACAACCTTATCTACTTGATTCCCAACTTTCAGGGATCTATGCACACATATACCTAGATCCCTCTGCTCCTCCACACTATTCAAAGTCCTCCCGTTAGCCCTATACTCAACACATCTGTTATTCCTACCAAAGTGAATTACCTCACACTTCTCCGCATTAAACTCCATCCGCCACCTCTCGGCCCAACTTTGCAACCTGTCTAAGTCTTCCTGCAAACTACGACACCCTTCCTCACTGTCTACCACACCACCGACTTTGGTGTCATCAGCAAATTTGCTAATCCACCCAACTATACCCTCATCCAGATCATTAATAAATATTACAAACAGCAGTGGCCCCAAAACAGATCCCTGAGGTACACCACTTGTAACCGCACTCCATGATGAATATTTACTATCAACCACCACCCTCTGCTCCGGTTCCCCCCTACAGTCCAAGAGGCGTGCTGATTAGGCGCACTGGCCATGCTAAATTCTCCCTCAGTGTACCCGAACAGGCGCCGGAGTGTGACGACTAGGGGATTTTCACAGTAACTTCATTGCAGTGTTAATGTCAGCCTACTTGTGACACTAATAAATAAACTTTAAGCTATCTTTTTATGTAGCTAAAAGTCAAATTTTGTTTATGGCCCACTTGGCTCTTTTTACTGGCGCTATATAAATGGAAGTTGTTGTTGTCTAAACATTTAGCACACTGCTGATCATTTGTACAATTTCTCCTGATGTTCAAGGTGGAAAAATGGGCAATGTTTCCAGTGGGTTATCGTGTAGCACGTGGCAGAGAGCAACAGATTGTAATGGTTATTAAGATGGCTGACATTTTGTGCTCATTTTACTCAAATGCTACTTGCTTTATGCAATGACTTCAATCAGGCCATTGAGGTTGGCCTATTGGAATATGAACTTCCTGATTACGGAGTCAAATGATGGGCCAATCAAGGAGTCTTTTCCGTGTATTTAACCGGGAGTGTCGGTTCCTATGGCACTCCCGAAGGTCGACTGCTGGCTGATAGACTCTGTGTACTGCTGTTGGAATTGTAAATAAAGGGATTCTGGCGAAGGGAATCAAATTGAACTCAGATTTCAAATTGGAAATGAACCGTTAATTCCCACCAAGAGCATAAACTATTGCCCAAGTGCTGATGCAGATAATTATGAATCACCTCCTGCTATTATTTTCCGCCTCCAGATACGCATTTATTCAGGAATATTTGGTTGAGTCCAATCAACCATCATCAAACTGAGGGCACAGGAAAATGTTTCAATTACTATCTGAACATTCATTTGCAAGCGCATCATTTCGCTTCATGGTGACAAATTGAATCGAACCTTGACATTGTGGTGCCTCAAAGCTGATTAACCATGCCTTACCACACATTAGTGAATGTTCCAAAAGACAAAATCAATTAGAACCAAAATTACCATTAACCCGAACATATGCATGAAAATAATTAACAGCACGGTGGCACAGTGGTTAGTACTGCTGCCTCACAGTGCAACGGACCTGGGTTCAAGTCCGGCCTCGGGTGACTGTCTGTGTGGAGTTTGCACGTACTCCCTGTGTCTGCGTGGGTTCCCTCCTGTTTCTTCCCACAATCTGAAACACGTGCTGGTTAGGCGCATTGCCAATGCTAAATTGCCCCTTAGTGTCAGGGAGATTAGCAGGGTAAATATATGGTGTTGCGAGGATAGGGTCTGGGTGGGATGGTTGTTGGCGCAGGCTCGATGGGCTGAAAGGCCTCCGTCTGCACGGAAATGATTCTAAGATTCTATACTGATAGAACACATTTGAAGTGATAATAGATCCAAGAGCACTGCACAAAAGCATGATATAATATTATATAACACCCACATATTAGGTCAGATGATCAAAAGCTTGGTTTTACTGAGCATCTTTTCTTTCATTCATTCATCAAATGCTTTTATTGCCCAACACTAATTGCAATTGAACTGATTGGCTTGCTGAGTTATTTAAGAGTCAACCTCATTAGGCAGCACAGTGGTTAGCACTGCTGCTTCACAGCTCCAGGGACCCGGGTTCGATTCCCGGCTTGGGTCACCGCCTGTGTGGAGTTTGCACATTCTCCTCGTGTCTGCGTGGGTTTCCTCCGGGTGCTCCGGTTTCCTCCCACAGTCCAAAGATATGCGGGTTAGGTTGATTGGCCATGATAAATTGACCCTTAGTGTCCTGAGATGTGTAGGTTAGAGCGATTAGTGGGTAAATATGGGGATATGGGGGTAGGGCCTGAGTGGGATTGTGGTCGGTGCAGACTCGATGGGCCGAATGGCCTCTTTCTGTACTGTAGGGATTCTATGATTCTCATTGCTGTGGATCTGGAGTCACATGTGGGCCAATCCAGGTAGGCACGGCACAGCACAGCACAGCACAGGAACCAGATATGATAGTGACTTTTAAGGGGCGTCTTGACAAATACATGAATAGGATGGAAACAGAGGTATACGGTCCCTGGAAGGATAGGGGGTTTTAGTTCAGTCAGGCAACATGGTCGGTGCAGGCTTGGAGGGCCAAAGGGCCTGTTCCTGTGCTGTAATTTTCTTTGTTCTTTGTTCTTTTTTGTAACACCAGGTTAAAGTACAACAGGTTTATTTGGAATCAGGTGAGTCACATTTCGGAGCAGCGCTCCGAAAGCTCGGGATTCCAAATAAACCTGTTGGACTTTTACCTGGTGCTGCGAGACTTTTTACTGTGCCCACCCCAGTCCAATACCGGCAACTCCACATCAATCCAGGTAACGACAGCAAATGTCCTTCCCTAAAGGACATTAGTGAACTAGGTGGGTGTCCTTTAGAGAAGGAAATCTGCCGTCCTTATCTGGTTTGGCCTGCATGTGACTCCAGAGCCACATGTGACTCTAAACTGCCCTCGGGAAACTGGGGATGGGCAATAAATGCTGGCCCAGCCAGCGACGCCCATGTCCCATGAATGAATAAAATAAAAGATGGGTTTTTAACGACAATTGACAATGGTTTTGTGGTCATTACTGGGCTTTTAATTCCAGATCTTTATTAATTTCAAATTTCACCATCTGTTGAAGGGAGGGATTCAAACCCAGGTCCCCAGGGTCTCTGGATTACTAGTTCAGTGAAAATGCCACGGCGCCAACCTCTACCCTTAAGGATG
This sequence comes from Mustelus asterias, assembly GCF_964213995.1. Taxonomy (NCBI): domain Eukaryota; kingdom Metazoa; phylum Chordata; class Chondrichthyes; order Carcharhiniformes; family Triakidae; genus Mustelus; species Mustelus asterias. The sequence continues at coordinate 129,376,073 of NC_135806.1, read as the reverse complement.
GAAAGTGAGGTAAAGAGATGTAGGGGGGGAATATTCTAGAACCTGAGGCCTAGGCAAAAGAAAGTACGGCCACCAGTGATGCAGCGATTATAACTGGGAATGCACCAGAAACAACAATCAGAGCAGCTAAAATATCTCGGAACTGGAGGATATTGCAAATTTAGGGAGGAGCAAAACCACAGAAGGATTTTCCAACAAGGTTGAGGATCTTAAAGTCAAGACGTCACTTGACTGGAAGCCAATCTAAGTTAGCTAGCACAGGGGTGATGGGAGAAACTTGCTGCAAGTTAAAAGATGGGCAACTGACCTCTGGATGATCTCAAGTGCTCTTTGAGTAGAATGTGAGGGATCAACCAAGAATGTATCAGAATAGTGATGTCCAGAGGTAATGAAGATAAGAATGTGGATTTCAGTAGCAGATGCACTGAGTCAGGAGATGGCATGCTTGCCTTCATTGGCCAGCGCATTGAGTTTAAAAATTGGCAAGTCATGTTGTAGCTTTATAGAACCTTAGCTAGGCCGCACTTGGAATATAGTGTTCAATTCTGGTCGCCACATCACCAGAAGCATGTGGAGGCTTTGGAGAGAGTACAGAAAAGACTTACCAGGATGTTGCCTGATATGGAGGACATTAGCTATGAGGAGAGGTTGGAGAAACTTGGTTTGTTCTCACTGGAACAATGGAGGATGAGGAGTGACCTGATCGAAGTCTACAAGATTATGAGGGGCATGGACAGAGTGGATAGTTAGAAGCTTTTTCCCAGGGTGGAAGAATCTATTACTCGGGGGCATAAGTTTAAGGTGCGAGGGGCAAGGTTAAAAAGAGATGTATGTGGCAAGTTTTTTTACACAGAGGGTGGTGGGTGCCTGGAACTCGAGGCTGGAGGAGGTAGTGGAAGCGGATACAATAGTGACTTTTAAGAGGTGTCTGGACAAATACATGAATAGGATGGAAATAGAGGGATATGGTCCCCAGAAGGGTAGGGGGTTTTAGTTCAGTTGGGCAGCATGGTCAGTGCAGGCTTGGAGGGCCGAAGGGCCTGTTCCTTGCTGTAATTGTCTTTGTTCTTTGTTCAAAGACAGATGGTATTAGGCAAGTAGAAAGAGGTGGCAATATGAATAGGAGGTCAGAAGCTGATCTCGGGAGCAAATGATACATCTGGTTTGCAAACAGACTGGCTTAACTTTCAACTGTTGCCAAGAAGAGAGACTAAATAGGCAGTGAGGGAATGGAGTTTGACAGTCCATGTATAAGATTAATATAATGCTCCTTTTTTGTACTCTCTCTCAATTTTCTTCTCTCTGGAATGTCTTGAATCATCCAAAGTGAATAAGGATGGTAAGCAGCCTAATCAGAGGCCTTCATCCAGATTGATAAGAAAGGAACTGTAGCCAAATACAATTGACTTTTTCTCACATGAACATATGAACATAGATAGATATGAATTAGGAGCAGGACCCCTCGAGCCTGCTCCGCTATTCAATAAGATCATGATTCTGATGGGAACCCCACATCCCTGCCTGCCCCAATAACCTTTTGCCTCCTTGTTAACCAAGAAGCTCTGCCTCAAAAAATATTCAAAGACTCGATTGACACTTGATTTTGAGGAAGAGGGTTCCAGAGGCCCATAACTCTTTGAGAGAACATTGAATACAGGAGTTGGGGCGTCTTGTTGAAGTTGTACAAGACATTGGTAAGGCCACACTTGGAATACTGTGTACATTCTGATCACCCTATTATAGAAAGGATATTATTAGACTAGAAAGAGTGCAGAAAAGATTTACTAGGATGCTACCGGGGCTTGATGGTTTGAGTTATAAGTAGAGACTGGATAGACTGGGACTTTTTCCCTGGAGCGTAGGAAGCTGAGGGATGAACTTATGGAGGTCTATAAAATAACAAGGGGCATAGATTAAGGTAGATAGTTAACATCTTTTCCCTGAGGTAGGGGAGTCGAGGGCATAGGTTTACGGTGAGAGGGCAGAGATACAAAAGGGTCCAGAGGGGCAATTCTTCACACACAGAGGGTGCTGAGTGTCTGGAACAAGCTACCAGAGGCAGTAGTAGTATCGGGTACAATTTTGTCTTTTAAAAAGCGTTTAGATAGTTACATGGGTAAGATGGGTATAGAAGAAAATAGTTTGTTTTCCTAATTAGATTTCTCTATCCATGTGTTGCCAGATCTCCAGATGCTGATGATGTTCCCATATCTTCCCAAGTCTAAGGAAGCACCTGGGTTATTTTCTTGTCTGCTGCCTGACAGCTGAGATGCGCCAGTTCTGGGGGTTTTCCTGTGGTTGTGAAGCCTTGCCCGCAGCCAAAGACATGTTGCAGTTTCCCTCGGTGACCCCTTTGTGATTTCCCCAGGTGAGTATTGTATCGATTTTATCACACAGGCCCGAGGGATCATTTAAAAGGCCAAAAGAGAAAACACTGGAAAATCTCAGCAGGTCTGGCAGCATCTGTAAGGAGAGAAAAGAGCTGATATTTCAAGTCCAGGTGACCCTTTGTCAAAGCTCTGTCAAAGCTTTATCAAAAGGCTTTGACAAAGGGTCATCTGGACTCGAAACGTCAGCTGTTTTGTCTCCTTACAGATGCTGCCAGACCTGCTGAGATTTTCCAGCATTTTCTCTTTTGGTTTCAGATTCCAGCATCCGCAGTGATGCGCGATTAATTCACTCGAGATGCTCGATCGTACTCGGGAAATAAAGGCTTTTATTAGCAACAAGAATAGAGCATACTGCTTAACAATACAATCCTAGACTAAAGGGTCACTAGGAAGTGCAGTGACCTTTATACCCCTATAGGAGGGCGGAGCCAACCGGAGTGTACCACAGAACAATACCAACAGGTAGAACACCCCAACCCTAACCCCAACAGCAAGAAGAGTAACATATGTACAAGTACCCATAGTGATAACCATCTATGGTTCAGTACCCATAGTGGTAACCATCTATGGTTCACCACACGCAGTAATTTGCTTTTATTATTTAAAAGACGATCAGTAAGCTAACTGTGGAAATTCAGGCGCAATAATCTGAACTTGAGAAAGAAACTGCACCAATTGCATTTGCAAGTGTTGCGAAGTGAAGAAGACTTGGCAATTGACTGTACCTCTCCCAAAGCATTAGGCAAGGAGACACGTACATTCATCATTCTTTGGAGTTTTTAAAAAACGATCTCAATTAAGAGTTTAATGAGGCAATATCATGCTTGGCTGAAATGTCATGAAAGTTCATCGGTGGAGGCCAGGGATCATTCTTGGCTGCTGCACTGAATCTGTCCTCGAGTGGATTTTGCAGCTGCTGCTTTCCAATGAGTAGCCAAAGATTGCGATTTTAACCCCCCCTCCAACTGAACGAAACTGGGAAGATAGGAACAGGAGTTCAGTTGTTCACTGAAAATCATGGCTGGTCTGTATCTTTACTCCATCTCCCCACCTTGGTTCCATAACTGTTAATAGAATCCATTGGATCCCGACAGTGCAGAAGGAGGCCATTCGGCCGGCACCGACCACAATCCCACCCATGCCCTATCCTCATAACCCCACATATTCACTCTAGCTAGTCCGCCTGACACTAAGGGGCAATTTAGCACGGGCAATCCACCGAACACGCGCATCTTTGGAATGTGGGATGAAACTGGAGCACCCGGAGGAAGCCCACGGAGACACGGGGAGAATGTGCAAACTCCACACAGACAGTGACCCAAGCTGGGAATCGAACCCGGGTCCCTGGCGCTATGAGCCAGCAGTGCTAACCATTGTGCCACTGTGCCGCTCTGCCCAGCAAGAATAGATCTCAGTATTGCCACATTCAGTTGACCTAGGTTCAACAGCTTTATGGGAAAGATTTCCACCACAAGTTGTGTGAATATGCAGCACGGTGGCACGGTGGCACAGTGGGGGAGGTGGGGGGCACGGTGGCACAGTGGTTAGCACTGCTGCCTCACAGCACCAGGGATCTGGGTTTAATTCCAGCCTTGGATGGCTACCTGTGTGGAGTTTGCATATTCTCCCCATCCTTACCTGGTCTGGCCGACATGTGACTCCAGAGCCACAGCAATGTGGTTGACTCTCAACTGCCCTCGGGCACGAAGGCTGGGCAAATAAATGCTGGCCAGCCAGTGACACCCATGTCCAACAAATGAATAAAAAAATGTATTTTGCTTCTGTGCTTCGTATGTCTTATCCAAAGATGTGCTGGTTAGGCGGATTGGTCATGTCAAGTTGCCCCTTAGTGTCATATATAAAGAGCAAGAAGGTAGCCAGGGAGAGGGTTGGTCCACTCAAGGACAAGGGAGGGAATCTATGCGTGGAGCCAGAGGAAATGGGTGAGGTATTAAATGAGTACTTTGTGTCAGTATTCACCAAAGAGAAGGACTTGGTGGATGATGAGTCTGGGAAAGGGTCTGTAGATAGTTTGAATCATGTTGAGATCAAAAAAGAGGTATTGGGGTTCTTGAGAAACCTTAACAAGTCCCCAGGGCCTGATGGGATATACCCCAGAATACTGAGAGAGGCAAGGGAGGAAATTGCTGGGGCCTTGAGGGAAATCGTTGTATCCTCACTGGCTACTGGGGAGGTCCCAGAGGATTGGAGAATAGCCAGTGTTGTTCCTTTGTTTAAGAAGGGTAGCAAGAATAATCCAGGTAATTACAGGTGGGTGAGCCTTACATCAGTGGTAGGGAAATTATTGGAGAGGATTCTTCGAGACAGCATTTATTCCCACTTGGAAATAAGTGGGTGTATTAGTGAGAGGCAACATGGTTTTGTGAAGGGGAGGTCGTGTCTCACGAACTTGATCGAGTTTTTTGAGGAAATTACAAAGATGATTGATGAGGGTAGGGCAATGGATGTTGTCCACATGGACTTCAGTAAGGCCTTTGACAAGATCCCTCATGGCAGACTGCTGCAGAAGGTGAAGTCGCATGGGATCAGAGGTGAGCTGGCAAGGGTGCATTTCTGAATGGAGGGCTGTGACAAATGGCGTTCCTCAGGGATCAGTGTTGGGACCTTTGCTCTTTGTAATAAAATAAATGATTTGGAGGAAAATGTAACTGGATTGATTAGCAAGTTTGCGGACGACAGAAAGGTTGGTGGATTTGCGGATAGCGATGAGGACCATCAGAGGATACAGCAGGGTATAGATCAGTTGGAGACTTGGGCGGAGAGGTGGCAGATGGAGTTTAATCAGGACAAATGTGAGGTAATGCATATTGGAAGGTTTAATACAGATAGGAAATATACAGTTAATGGCAGAACTCTTAAGAGTATTGATAGGCAAAGGGATCTGGGTGTACAGATACACAGGTCACTGAAAGTGGCAATGCAGGTGGAGAAGGTAGTCAAGAAGGCATACAGCATGCTTGCCTTTATCGGCCGGGGCACTGAGTTAAAAAATTGGCAAGTCATGTTGCAGCTTTATAGAACCTTAGTTAGGCCGCACCTGGAATAAAGTGTTCAATTCTGGTTGCTACACTACCAGAAGGATGTGGAGGCTTTAGAGAGGGTACAGAAAAGATTTCCCAGGATGTTGCCTGGTATGGAGGGCATTAGCTATGAGGAGAGGTTGGAGAAACTTGGTTTGTTCTCACTGGAATGACAGAGGTTGGGGGGGCGACCTGATAGAAGTCTACAAGATTATGAGAAGCATGGACAAAGTGGATAGTCAGAAGCTTTTTCCCAGGGTGGAAGAGTCAATTACTAGGGGGCACAGGTTTAAGGTGCGAGGGACAAGGTTTAAAGGAGATGTATGAGGCAGATCTTTTACACAGAGGTTGATGGATGCCTGGAACTCGTTGCCGGGGGAGGTAGTGGAAGCGGATACGGTAGTGACTTTTAAGGGGCGTCTTGACAAGTACATGAATAGGATGGGAATCGAGGGTCCCCGGAAGGGTAGGGGGTTTAAGTTATTTCGGGCAGCATGGTCGGTGCAGGCTTGGAGGGCCGAAGTGCCTGTTCCTGTGCTGTAATTTTCTTTGTCCCAAGATGTGTAGGCTCGGGGATTAATCATAGTAATTACAGAATAGGGCGAGGGTGGGGACCTGGGTAAAACACACTGTTGGAGAGTGGATGCAGACCTCAAGGGCCGAATGACCTCTGCTGCACTGTCGGGATTCTATGGTTCCATGATTCTATTCTATGATTATAAATGCTTTCTGACCTCACGGTTGATGAGTCTCGCTCTAATTTGAAAGACTCCACTATCAGGAGAAATCATTTATCCTGATCCATTTCATCAATTCTTTTAATTGTTTAAAATATCTCAATTTGATTTTTTATTTGACATTCATTTATGGGAGCGTCACTGGATAACCAGCATTTAACACCCATCCCTGCTTGAGAAGGCGGTGGTGAAGAACTGCCCTTCTGAACCACTGCAGTCTCTGTGGTGCAGGTACACCCACAGTACTGTTAGGAAAGATATTCCAGGATTTTAACCCAGCAACAGTGAAGGAATGGAGATATATTTCCAAGTCAGTGTGGCGAACATCCCCTTCCTTGAGAAAGGATATACTGGCACTGGAGGAGGTGCAGAGGGGATTCACTAGGTTGATTCCGGAGTTGAGAGGGTTGGCTTATGAGCAGAGACTGAGTAGACTAGGGCTTTACTCATTGGAATTCAGAAGAATGAGGGGAGATCTTATAGAAACATATAAGAGTATGGAGGGAATAGATAAGATAGAAGCAGGGAAATGGTTTCCACTGGCGGCTGAAACTAGAACTAGGGGGCATAGCCTCAAAATAAAGGGGAGCAGATTTAGGACCGAGTTGAGGAGGAACTTCTTCACACAAAGGGTTGTGAATCTGTGGAATTCCCTGCCCAGTGAAACAGTTGAGGCTACCTCATTGAATGTTTTTAAGGCAAGGATAGATGAATTTTTGAACAGTAACGGAATTAAGGGTTATGGTGCGCGGGCGGGTAAGTGGAGCTGAGTCCACGAAAAGATCAGCTATGACCTTATTGAGCAGGCTCGAGGGGCCAGATGGCCTGCTCCTGCTCCTAGTTCTTATGTTCTTATTCTTCCACAGCCAGGGGAATACGAAGCACAGAAGCAAAATACTTTTTCTTATTCAATCGTGGGACGTGGGCGTCACTGGCTGGCCAACATTTATTATCCATCCCTAGTTGCCCAAGGGCAGTTGAGAGTCAACCACATATAGGCTAGACCAGGTAAGGACAACAGATTTCCTTCCCTAAAGGACTTTAGATTTTTCTGCCAATCGACAATTGTTTTCATGGCCATCAGTAGATTCTTAATTCCAGATATTTTTTATTGAATTCAAATTCCACCATCTGCCATGGCAGGATTTGAACCCAGGTCCCCAGAACATTCGTTGAGTTTCTGGATTAATAGTCTAGCGACAACACCACTCGGCCATTGCCTCCCCAAGATGCAGATGCTGGAAATCTGAGGTAAAAACAGAAAACCCTGGAAGTGCTCAGATGGTTTGGCAGCCTCTGTGACGTGAAAAACAGAGTTCATGTTTTAGGTTGATGATTTTCATCTGAGTTCATGGAACCTGTCCTTGTATGTTAATCCTTCTGGCCCTGGTTTCATTCTGGTGTACCAGAACTTGCACTCTCTCAAAGGTCACTTTTAGTTGATTTAATAATTTATTTATTAGGGTCACATGTAGGCTTACATTAACACTGCAATGAAGTTACTGTGAAATCCCTTAGTCGCCACACTCCGGTGTCTGTTCGGGTACACTGAGGGAGAATTTAGCATGCCCAACTTACCTAACCAGCACGCCTTTCGGACTGGGAGAAAACCCATACAGACACAGGAAGAATGTGCAGACTCCGTACAAACAAGCCAGGAATTGAACCCAGCATTACTGTGAGGCAGCAGTGCTAACCATTGTGCAAATGTACCCTTACTAACATTCACCGCCCCGAACTGAATGCAATACTCCAGATGGGATCTAAACAGAGCTCTGTACAACTGTAACATGATCTTCATCTCTTTGTTGTCCCATCTCTTTGAAATAAAGGACAATGTTCCTTTTTTTTTGTACCAGCCTGCTAGCTCTTCATGGTGTTGGGGTTTGTTACTCTCTATACTCACTCACAGTTCTGAGCGTTTAGAAAATACTCCTTACAGCCTCACATCCAAACTTGATGACCACATTGTATTCCAACTGGCACAGTTTTGCTCACTTATTTTGCCCTCGTTTCTTTGCAACTTTCTGCTCCTGTCCATGCTATTTACCGTGCTAACCTAGTTTTGTTTTCCTTCAGTTATAATTTACAAACACAGTGCAAATCTAGTGCCAGGGGACACACCACTAGTCACATTCTGTCAATGTGATCCATTATCCCCACTGTCTGTCTCCTTTATCTAAACACATTCTCTATCCAAACCAATCGGTTGGCTCCAAGTCCATGCAAGCTCATTTTTGCAAACCATTACTGTCATGGAATCTTGCCAAATTTCTCCTAAAAGTACAAGTAAATAATATCCAAAGAAGCTTGCCAAGTTTATTAACTCAACTAGATTTGTTGGACATGACTTCTCCATTACAAGTACACGCTAGCTCTCCGCTCAGTTCATATATTTTCAAATGTTGAGTCACCCTGTCTGCCAAGTGATTGTTAACTTCCCTACAAATGATTTCAGAATAATAGGCTAATCATTTCTGGCGGCATCTCCACTTTCCTAAGTAATGGAATGCCATTGGCAGTTTCCCAAAATAAGGGGTGAATTCCCGATTTGGGAGATTATGAAGACCAAGTAATTTCTTCACCTGCTTATTTTAATCATTTGGGATCTCCAGTACAAGTCCTGCAGAGTTAAGTATCTTTAGCCATCTCCATCATTAAATCTAGCTTTCTTTTCTGTTTGATTAATTTTTATTTCTCCTTTTATCTCTGGTAGTTTTTCTTAATCCTGCTTTGAAGACCAACACTAGTTGTTATGCCATTGCTGAATTTCCTATACAATATCACGAGTCCATTATTAAAACATTACTCTTCGCCACCCTCTTTCTCTTAATTGGCTGAATTTTATGCATTTGTGGGATCGCTGTACGCCCAGTATAAGTGTCAAGGGTGAGCCCACCTGCTATCAAATTCACTCCACAGGTATTTACTGATCACTGGGCCTTGAGCTGACTTGAGGTGGACTTTATGCCAACACCAGGATACTGGTCATTGCTGGGATTACACCAACCCCCTGAAGAAGGGGAAGCGGCAGCCCAAGGCAAGATGTGTCTCGGGTCTCTCTGAGGCCAGTGTAGCGGTGATGGACCCAGGATCGACAGGGTGGGTGGGGAATTAGGTACACTGAGCAGGTGGGAATGCCTTGGCAATGCCTCAAAATCACAGAACCGTTATGATGCAGAAAGAAGCCAGTTGGCCCATCGTGACTACACCGGCTCTCCCACCGAGCATCATGGCTCAATGCCGTTCTCCTGCCTTTTCCCCGTACCCCTGCACGTTGCTTCTATTCAAGTAATTATCTCATGCCTTTTTGAATGCCTCGATTGAAGCTGCCTCCACCACACTGACAGACAGTGCATTCCACACCGGAACCACTGGCTGTGTGAAAATGTTTTTATCTCACATTGTTGCTTCTTCTGCAAATCACTTTAAATCCGTGCCCTTTCATTCTTGATTCTTTTATGAGAGGGATCAGTTTCTCCCTCTCTACTCTGTCAAGCCCCCTCATGATTTTGACCATCTCTATCAAATCTTCTCTTAGTCTTCTTCTCTCCAAGGGGAACAGTCCCAACCTCTCCAATCTCTTCTCATAACTGAAGTTTCGCATCCCTGGAACCATTCTTGTAAACCCCCTCTACATTCTCTCCAATGTGTCCACAATGTGTGCAGTTCTAGTCACCTCACTATAAGAAGGATGTGGAAGCGCTGGAAAGAGTGCAGAGGAGATTTACCAGGATGCTGCCTGGTTTGGAGGGTAGGTCTTATGAGGAAAGGTTGAGGGAGCTAGGGCTGTTCTCTCTGGAGCGGAGGAGGCTGAGGGGAGACTTAATAGAGGTTTATAAAATGATGAAGGGGATAGATAGAGTGAACGTTCAAAGACTATTTCCTCGGGTGGATGGAGCTGTTACAAGGGGGCATAACTATAGGGTTCGTGGTGGGAGATACAGGAAGGAAATCAGAGGTAGGTTCTTTATGCAGAGAGTGGTTGGGGTGTGGAATGGACTGCCTGCAGTGATAGTGGAGTCAGACACTTTAGGAACATTTAAGCGGTTATTGGATAGGCACACGGAGCACACCAGGATGATAGGGAGTGGGATAGCTTGATCTTGGTTTCAGATAAAGCTCAGCACAACATCGTGGGCCGAAGGGCCTGTTCTGTGCTGTACTGTTCTATGTTCTATCCTTCCGATGGTGTGGTGTCCAGAATTGTACACAGTACTCCATCTGAAGTCTTACTAGTGTCTTGTATAAGTTCAGCATACTCTGTCCCTTTTAATAAAGCCCAGAATTCTATGTGTTTTATTAACCACTATCTCCATCTGTCCTGCCATCTTTAATGATCTGCGGACATATACACCCAGGTCCCTCTGCTCCTGCACCCCTCGGAATAACTTTTTCCTTATTTTACATTAGCCCTCCATATTCTACATACCAAAATGCATCACCTCACATTTCTCCACATTGAACTTCATCTGCCACCTCTCTACCCACTCCAGTGGGCATGGGGTGCCCAAAAAGGAGTATACAGGAGTACAAGAGCAGGGATGTACTTCTGAGGCTGTATAAGGCTCTGGTCAGACCTCATTTGGAATATTGTGAGCAGTTTTGGGCACTGCATCTAAGGAAGGATGTGCTGGCCTTGGAGGGGGTCCAGAAGAGATTCCCCAGAATGATCCCAGGAATGAAGGGTTTGTCATATGAGGATGAATGAGGAGTCTAGGTTTATACTCGATGGAGTTTAGAAGGATGAGGGGGGATCTAATTGAAACTTACAGAATTCTGAGAGGCCTAGATAGAGTGGACATGGAGAGAATGTTTCCACTAGTGGGAGAGACTAGAACTGTAGGGCACAACTTCAGAGTGAAGGGACGCTCCTTTGAAACTGAGATGAGGAGGAATTTCTTCAGCCAGAGGGTGGCAAATCTGTGGAACTCATTGCCACAGAGGGTTGTGGAGGCCATGTCATTGATTGTCTTTAAGACAGAGGTAGATAGGTTCTTGATTAATAAAGGGATTGAGGGTTACGGAGAGAAGACAGGAGTCATAGAGTCATGGAGGTTTACAGTATGGAAACAGGCCCTTCGGCCCAACTTGTCCATGCCGCCCTTTTTTTTTTAAAACCCCGAAGCTAATCCCAATTGCCCGCATTTGGCCCATATCCATATAACTATCTAAATGCTTTTTAAAAGATAAAATTGTCCCCGCCCTCTATTACTACCTCTGGCAGCTTGTTCCAGACACTCACCACCCTCTGTGTGAAAAAATTGCCCCTCTGGACACTTTTGTATCTCTCCCCTCTCACCTTAAACCTATGCTCCCTAGTTTTAGACTCCTCTACCTTTGGGAAAAGATATTGACTGTCTACCTTGTCTATGCCCCTCATTATTTTATAGACCTCTATAAGGTCACCCCTCAGCCTCCTGCGCTCCAGAGAAAAAAGTCCCAGTCTATTCAGCCTCTCCTTATAACTCAAACCATCAAGTCCCGGTAGCATCCTAGTAAATCTTTTCTGCACTCTTTCTAGTTTAATAATATCCTTTCTATAATAGGGTGACCAGAATTGCACACAGTATTCCAAGTGTGGCCTTACCAATGTCTTGTACAACTTCAACAAGTCGTCACAACTCCTGTATTCAATGTTCTGACCGATGAAACCAAGCATGCTGAATGCCTTCTTCACCACTCTGTCCACCTGTGACTCCACTTTCACGGAGCTATGAACATGTACCCCTAGATCTCTGTGTTCTGTAACTTTCCCCAATGCCCTCCCATTAACTGAGTAAGTCCTGCCCTGGTTCAATCTACCAAAATGCATCACCTCGCATTTGTCCAAATTAAACTCCATCTGCCATTTGTCAGCCCATTGGCCCAAGGAGAATGCGGATGAGAATCATGTTAGCCATGATTGAATGGCGGAGCAGATTCGATGGGCCAAATGGCCGAATTCTGCTACATCTTATTGTCTTATCGACCCCAGCATAGCCAAGATGCTGCCAGGTTTCACCTGCTGGCTTAGATGCTTGGTGCCAATCTCCCAGCATTGGGTAAAATCCCAGCGCCGGCAGGGGGAGGCCCTTCAGTTGGTTAATTAAGGGCCTCAATTGGCCTATGGGTGAGTGGGCTGCCTGACACAGCCCCATCATGCGTAAGACATCTGCGTGAGTGCTGTGGGGAAGGGTCATTGCAGGCAATGGACACAGCGCTGCTGTCATGGTGTCCTATTTTACACCCGCCTACCACCACCATCCCACACCAGAGAGTGGAGGGACTAAATTCAGCCCATTCTGTCTGTTACCATGACAGATAGAGGAAATCTTTAATATCCATTCAGTGATGTGTTTGACATAAGCTCCAAGCTGTAATTCACAATGAATATATTTATGTCTGCTTCTTCGATGGGGATCACGCGTCGCAAATGTAGAGTTGCGTCAGAAATTGTTTTCTGATTTCTACCTCAGATTTCCCTGAGAAGCCATGTCACATATTTAATTGTAGATCAGTATCGTCACTGTGTATCACAAGGACCTGAAATACCAACGTGTTCCTTGGGTGGAAGTAGAAACTGATGATTAACAAGTTAGGTGACAGTTAAGCAAATACTATTCTGGCAGCAAACAAGGTATATGGTTAATGTTACCTATTAAAGAGCCATCATTGTTTTACTTTGCATGGCAGCACTTATCATAGAAATCATAGAAACCCTACAGTACAGAAAGAGGCCATTCGGCCCATCGAGTCTGCACCGACCGCAATCCCACCCAGGCCCTACCCCCATATCCCTACATATTTTACCCGCTAATCCCTCTAACCTACACATCTCAGGACACTAAGGGGCAATTTTAGCAAGGCCAATCAACCTAACCCGCACATCTTTGGACTGTGGGAGGAAACCGGAGCACCCGGAGGAAACCCACGCAGACACGAGGAGAATGTGCAAACTCCACACAGACAGTGACCCAAGCCAGGAATCGAACCCAGGTCCCTGGAGCTGTGAAGCAGCAGTGCTAACCACTGTGCTACCATGCCGCCCACTTATATCCCACTTATTTACATCTTGTAGACTTTCTCCTTTGAAACATAGAAACATCGAAGACAGGAGCAGGAGGAGGCCATTCAGCCCTTCGAGCCTGCCCCGCCATTCATTATGATCATGGCTCGTCATCCAACTCAATAGCCTAATCCTGCTTTCTCCCCATAGCCTTTGATCCCATTCACCCCAAGAGCTATATCCAGCCGCCTCTTGAATACATTCAATGTTTTGGCATTAAGTACTTCCTGTGGTAATGAATTCCACAGGCTCACCACTCTTTGGGTGAAGAAATGTCTCCTCATCTCCGTTCTAAATGGTTTATCCTGAATCCTCCAACTGTGACCCCTGGTTCTGGACACTCCCACCATCGGGAACATCCTTCCTGCATCTTCCCTGTCTCTAGTCCTGTTAGAATTTTATAAGTCTCTATGAAATCCCCCCTCATTTGTCTGAACTCCAGCGAAAACAATTCTAACCTAGTCAATCTCTCCTCATACATCAGTCCCACCATCCCCGGAATCAGCCTGGTAAACCTTTGCTGCACTCCCTCGAGAGCAAGAACATCCTTCCTCAGAAAAGGAGACCAAAACTGCACACAATACTCCAGGTGTGGCCTCACCAAGGCCCTGTATAATTGCAACAACACATCCCTGCTCCTGAACTCCTGAAGGTGCAGACAATTGGGTCAAAACATTAGTGTGATTCAGGTTGAGCAATCTTCATCTTTCATATTATATCCTTTGTAAAGGGATTTGAGTCTAATGCTGCTGTTACTCATTAGTTGTTGAAGGATAGAATCATGGAATAGCACAGAAGGATGGCACAGTAGGGTGGCACAAGGGCAGCACAGTGGCACAGTGGTTAGCACCGCTGCCTCTTAGTGCCAGGGACCCGAGTTTGATTCCGGCCTCGGTTGACTGTCTGTGTGGAGTCTGCTGGTTTTCCCTGTGTCTGCGTGGGTTTCCTCCGGGTGCTCCGGTTTCCTCCAAAGATGTGCAGGTTCAGTGGATTGACCATGCTAAATTGACCCTTAGTGTCCCAAGATGTGTGGGTTAGTGGGATTAGAGGGGCAGATGCATGGGGCTATGAGGATGGGGCACGTGGTGGGCCTGGGTAAGATGCTATGACGAGAGTCAATGCAGACCTGATAGGCTAAATGGCCTTCTGGAAAAATTCAACTCATCAATTCTGTGATGGTTCCTTCAAAAAAAACTGCCTAGTCCCAGTCTCCAGGCAGGAATTTCAAGCCGCACTCACCCCAATGCCAGAAAATCTTGCCTGAGGTCAACGGACCTTTGCATGGTCCATGTCCCGCACACCACGATTCCCGTGGTGGGTGGGATGAGAAAGTTCTGCCCGACATCTCTGTTCCCAAAACTCTGGAATTGTTTCTCTAAAGTAAATTTTATTTATTAGTCACAAGTACGGCTTACATTAACACTGCAATGAAGTTACTGTGAAATTCCCCTAGTCGCCACACTGCGGCACCTATTCGGTCAATGCACCTAACCAGCACATCTTTCAGAATGTGGGAGGAAACCAAAGCACCCAGAGGAAACCCACACAGACATGGGGAGAACGTGCAAACTCCACACAGACAGTGAACCAAGCCAGGAATCAAACCCGAGTCCCTGGTGCTGTGAGGCAGCAGTGTTAACCACTGTGCCACCATGTCGTCCCAAGTATCTTTCCAAGTATTTATCCAATTCCCTTTTGAAAGCTACCATTGAAAAGGTATTCACCATCCACCAGGTACAGCATTATAAATCCTAACCAATTAATGCATCAAAAAGCTTCAAACTTTATTTTGTCTCAACACTTGAATACACCTCTGCCACCATTGAGAACAGTTTCCCTTTATTTACTATGTCTAAATCCTTCATGTGTCCATCAAATCCCCACTTCTCTGCTCAATGGAGAACAACCCAGGTTTCTCCCGTCTACTCACACAACCGTCATCCTAAAAAACCGTCATCCTAAACAATCCTGCAAATTTCTGCTGTACCTCCTCCAAAACTTTCACATCCTTCCTAAAGCATATGGTTCCCACTATTTCAGGCGTGTTACACATGCCTACCTGGCTATGGTACTCAACAGATGGAATTCATTGCTTTTACCTGTGGTGAATTTGGTGGGTGGGAGGATGGCAGATGGGGACCTCTCCGCTTTCTTACCTTCCCCCCACTGATTAAGCCTGTGGTAGCAGGCACGTGGGCAACTTTCTCAACTTGTGCCTGCTGGGGCCCTTAAGTGGACAATTTTAATGCCTGCAGTTTTCCTCCAACCCACACACCATCCTGACTTGAGAATATATGGCCGTTCCTATACTGTCGCTGGGTCAAAATCCTGGAAATCCTTCCCTAACAGCACTGTGGATGTACCTATACCTCAGGGACTGCAGCAATTCAAGAAGGCGGCTCACCACCACCTTTGGAAGGGCTATTATAAATGGACAATAAATGTTGGTCTTGCCAGAAATCTCCACATTCCAACGAAACAACAAAGAAAAATGTCCAGCCTGATAAATAGGTTAAACTTGCCATTCCCTCTTTATTCTCTTCGAAACCGGTTCAGTCAGTCTTGAGTGAATGCGATTACCTGGGCACATTTATTTGGCTGAAATTGGCAAGTCTGCTCAGAGAGGCCACAGAGATAGACGTGGGAAACAGAGTCTCCCAAGAGCTCTTTTAATGTTGGAATTGAGACAGGTTGCTGTCGAAGATAATAGCCAATTTGTAAATAGCAGGATCCCTGAATAGAAATCATAGAAACCCTACAGTGCAGAAGGAGGCCATTCGGCCCATCGAGTCTGCACCGACCACAATCCCACCCCACATATTTACCCACTAATCCCTCTAACCTAGGCATCCCAGGACTCCAAGGGGCAATTTTTTTAACCTGGCCAATCAACCTAACCCGCACATCTTTGGACTGTGGGAGGAAACCGGAGCACCCGGAGAAAACCCACGCAGACACGAGGAGAATGTGCAAACTCCACACAGACAGTGACCTGAGCCGGGAATCGAACCCGGGACCCTGGAGCTGTGAAGCAGCAGTGCTAACCACTGTGCTACCGTGCCACCCACACTTAGAATATCACTTAGATGAATGAAAGGTTGACTTGGTGGTGTTGACTGGAGGAAGAATACTGCATAAAAACACCAGGAGGGTGGCCTGTTTTTCTTTCAAGGATGGTACAATCACTTGGGCTGATAGCGCAGACATGGGAAAAGGTATATTAGTAGTTAGGTTACTGGGTTAATACTTCAGAGACTTGCACTAATAATCCAGGGACATGACTTCAAATCTCAGCAGGATAGCTGGGGAATTTAAATTCAATTTAAATACCATCCATGGCAATGTCGATAGGCATGATCACCATACCAACCTTGTGGAGGCAAAGACCCATTGACTGATGGGGCGGCACGGTGGCAGAGTGGTTAGCACTGCTGCCTCACAGCGCCAGGGACCCAGGTTCAATTCCAGCCTCGGGTCACTGTCTGTGTGGAGTTTGCACATTCTCCCTGTGTCTGCGTCCGTTTCCTCTGGGTGCTCCGGTTTCCTCCCACAGTCCAAAAATGTGTGGATTAGATGGATTTGCCATACTAAATTGCTCCTTAGTGTCAGGGGAACCAGCTAGGATAAATGCATGGGGTTATGGGGTTAGGGGCTGGGTGGGTTTGTGTTCGGTGTGGACTTGATGGGCAGAATGGCGTCCTTCTGCACTGTAGGATTCGATAATTCTATATCTTCCATTGTGTTGTGCTAAATGGGAATTCAAACAGATCTAGCAACTCAAGACTGGCATCCAAGAGGCGCTGTTGACCATCAGCGCCAACCTCATGACCTGACAAATACGCACCTTACAAGTACCACCGAGCCAGAGGATCAGCCCTGGTTCAATGGAGTTTGCAGCAGCTGCCAGGAGCTCCACTAGGCATACCTGAAAATGACGTTTCAACCTGGTGAAGCTACAATACATAGAGTCACAGAGAGGTCTACAGCATGGAAACTGGCCCTTCGGCCCAACTTGTCCATGCCGCCCTTTTTTTTAAACCCCTAAGCTAATCCCAATTGCCCACATTTGGCCCATATCCCTCTACACCCATCTTACCCATGTAACTGTCAAAATGCTTTTTAAAAGACAAAATTGTACCCGCCTCTACTACTACCTCTGGCAGCTTGTTCCAGACACTCACCACCCTCTGTGTGAAAAAATTGCCCCTCTGAACACTTTTGTATCTCTCCCCTCTCACCTTAAAAACCTATGCCCTCTAGCTTTAGACTCCCCTACCTTTGGGAAAATATATTGACTATCTAGCTGATCTGTGCCCCTCATTATTTTATAGACCTGCATAAGATCACCCCTCAGCCTCCTATGCTCCAGAGAAAAAAGTCCCAGTCTATTCAGCCTCTCCTTATAACTCAAACCATCAAGTCCTGGTATCACCCTAGTAAATCTTTTCTGCACTCTTTCTAGTTTAATAATATCCTTTCTATAATAGGGTGACCAGAGCTGCACACAGTATTCCAAGTGTGACCTTACCAATGTCTTGTACAATTTCAACAAGACGTCCCAACTCCTGTATCCAATGTTCTGGCTGATGGAACTAAGCAGGCTGAATGCCTTCTTCAACACTCTGTCCACCTGTGACTCCACTTTCAAGGAGCTATGAACATGTGCCCCCAGATCTCTTTGTTCTGTAACTCTCCCCAGTGCCCTACCATTAACTGAGAAAGTCCTGGCCTGGTTCAATCTACCAAAATACATCACCTCGCATTTATCTAAATTAAACTCCATCTGCCATTCGTCAGCCCACTGGCCCAATTGATCAAGATCCTGTTAGATTCAGAGATAATTTTCTTCACTGTCCACTATGCCACCAATCTTGGTATCATCTGCAAACTTACTAACCATGCCTCCTACTTTCTCATCCAAATCATAATATAAATGACAAATAACAGTGGACCCAACACCGATCCCTGAGGCACACCGCTGGTCACAGGCCTCCAGTTTGAAAAACAACCCTCTGCAGCCTCTGGCTTCTGTCAAGAAACCAATTTTGCATCCAATTAGATACCTCACCCTGGATCCCATGGGATTTAACCTTATGCAACAACCTACCATGCGGTACTTTGTCAAAGGCCTTGCTAAAGTCCATGTAGACAACATCAACAGCATTGCCCTCATCTACCTTCTTGGTTACCCCTTCAAAAAACTCAATCAAATTTGTGAGACATGATTTTCCACTCACAAAGCCATGCTGACTGTCCCTAATCAGTCCTTGCATCTCTAAATGCCTGTAGATCCTGTCTCTCAAAATACCTTCCAACAATTTACCGACCACAGATGAGAGGCTCACTGGCCTGTAGTTCCCAGGCTTTTCCCTGCAGCGCTTTTTAAACAAAGGCACAACATTGTCCATTCTCCAATCTTCAGGCACCTCATCCGTGACTATTGATGATTCAAATATCTCAGCTAAGGGACCTGCAATTTCCTCCCTCGCCTCCCACAATATCCTGGGATACACTTCATCAGGTCCTGGGGATTTATCTACCTTGACTTTCAGACTTCCAGCACCTCTTTCTCTGTAATATGTACACTCCTCAAGACATATTTATTTCCCTGAGTTCCCTCACACCCATACAGGATTACTTGAGTGCCAAGTAGAGGAAGCAGCATGCGATAGACAGAGCTTAGGAACTCAACAACCAACGGATCATGTCTAAGCGCAGCAGTCTGGCTGCAACCACCCATGAATAAAGGTGGACAATTAAACAACAATTAAACAACAAAGCGTTTGACAAGGTCTCTCATGGCAGGCTGGTGCAAAAGGTTAAATCTCACGGGATAAAAGGTGAGCTAGCTAGATGGGTGGAGAACTGGCTTAGCCATAGAAGACAGAGGGTAGCAGTGGAGGGGTATTTTTCCGGTTGGAGGTCTGTGACTAGTGGTGTTCCGCAGGGCTCTATACTGGGACCACTGCTGTTTGTGATATATATAAATGATTTGGAGGAAGATGTAACTGGTATGATCAGTAAGTTTGCGGACGACTCAAAGATTGCTGGAGTTGCGGATAGTGATGAACATTGCCAGAGAATACAGCAGGATATAGATAGGCTGGAACATTGGGAGGAGAAATGGCAGATGGAATTTAATCCAGATAAATGCATTTCGGTAGATCTAATGTAAGGGGGAGCTATACAATAAATAGCAGAACCATCAGGAGTATAGACACACAGAGGGATCTGGGTGTACAAGTCCACAGATCCTTAAAGGTGGCAGCACAGGTGGAGAGGGTGGTGAAGAAGGCATACGGCATGCTTGCCTTTATTGGAAGGGGCATTGAATATAAAAGTTGGCATATGATGTTGCGGCTGTATAGAACAATGGTTAGGCCACATTTGGAATACTGCGTCCAGTTCTGGTCGCCACACTACCAGAAGGACGTGGAGGCTTTGGAGAGAGTACAGAAAAGGTTTACCAGAGGTTGCCTGCTATGGAGGGTCTTAGCTATGAGGAGAGATTGGGTAAACTGGGGTTGTTCTCCCTAGAAAGATGGAGGAAGAGGGGCGGCCTAATAGAGGTGTATAAAATTATGAAGTGCATAGATAGGGTGAACAGTGGGAAGCTTTTTCCCAGGTTGGGGTTCAAGGTGAGGGGGGCAAGGTCCAACACAGATGTCAGGGGGACGTATTTTACACAGAGGGTGGTGGGGGCCTGGAATGCACTCCCAAGCAAGGTGATTGAGGCGGACACGCTGGGATCATTTAAGACTTATCTAGATAGCCACATGAACAGACTGGGAATAGAGGGACACAAAAGAATGGTCTCGTGGGCACATGAGCGGCGCAGGCTTGGAGGAACGAAGGGCCTGTTCCTGTGCTGTATTGTTCTTTGTTCTTTGTTCTTTAACTCACTAGAGGAGGAGGAGGCTCCACAAATATTCCCATTCTCAATGATGAGGGAAGCCCATAACAGTGGGGGCCGCATGGTGGCACAGTGGTTAGCACAGCTGTGACACAGCGCCAGGGACCCGGGTTCGATTCCGGCCTCAGCTCACTATCCTTGTGGATTTTGCACCTTCTCCCCGTGACTGCGTGGTTTTCCTTTGGGTGCTCCGGTTTCCTCCAACAGTCGAAAGATGAGCAGGTTAGGTTGATTGGCCATGTTAAATTGCCCCTTAGTGCCAGGGGGCATAGCAAGGTAAATACATGGGGTTACGGGGATAGGGCCTGGATGGGATTGTTGTCGGTACCGACTCGATGGGCTGAATGGCCTCCTTCTGCACTGTAGGGATTCTATGATTCTATGATCCTACTTATGGGGCTTACCTTCCAATTGTTGTTACTGGTTGCTGCAGCTGTCAGAAATTATTCATTCTCCTGTGATTCCCATGGTTTTATTTTTTAATCCAATGTTGAAGTTGCATCGCTGAAACATGACAGGTGTGGAATGAACAGAATGTCCAGCCTGGACATGAATATTAATCTGTCGCGGTTGCACCTTAGCTCTATCATGCAATCATCGTCTATTATTAAAATTAATTAGGGATTAAAATCAACCAAAACGGCACTATTTCAAAGGATGGACCAAAATTGCGCCCTCAAGATTGATGGCAGTGATGAATCAAACACTATCGTTCAGTATTTTAATTAGCGACTCGAGAGGAGATCATTTCAAAACATGTGAGGCACTTCTTAAACACAGGAAAAACATCATTTACAGAGTCCTGTCTCCTGGGTGATTACAGTGGCGGTGCACAGAGCTTTCACCACAGAACAAAATCTAACGCTGCCTCAGAGGATTCTGTCAGCCGTATCTCCCAGGTGGCACACTCATTTCTGAACCTGAAGGCTGTGGTTTCAAGTCCCACTCCAAGGACTCGAGCAAACAATATGAGGTGAGATGCTGCAACCTCAGGACTAAGGGATTGCTGCACTGTTTGGGGTGGCACGGTGGCACAGTGGTTAGCACTGCTGCCTCACAGTGCCAGAGGCCCGG
Organism: Mustelus asterias; assembly: GCF_964213995.1. Classification (NCBI taxonomy): domain Eukaryota; kingdom Metazoa; phylum Chordata; class Chondrichthyes; order Carcharhiniformes; family Triakidae; genus Mustelus; species Mustelus asterias. Next base: position 129,354,870 of record NC_135806.1, on the reverse strand, counting down.
GTTCAATTCCCGGCTTGGGTCACTGTCTGTGTGGAGTTTGCACGTTCTTCCCGTGTCTGCATCGGTTTCCTCCGGGTGCTCCGGTTTCCTCCCACAGTCCGAAAGCCACGCTGGTTCGGTGCATTGGCCATGCTAAATTCTCCCTCAGTGTACCCGAAATGGCGCCGAAGTGTGGTGACTCGGCGATTTTCACAGTAACTTCATTGCAGTGTTAATGTAAGCCTACTTGTGACACATAAATAAACTTTAAAAGTCACATGCCATCCCGACTTGGAAAGATTTGATTTGATTTATTATTGTCTCATGTATTAACATACGGTGAAAAATATTGTTTCTTGCGCGCTATACAGACAAAACACACCGTTCATAGAGAAGGGAACGAGAAGGTGCAGAATGTAGTGTTACGGTCATAGCTAGAGTGCAGAGAAAGATCAACTTAATGCAAGTAAGTCCATTCAAAAGTCTGACAACAGCAAGAAAGGCACTGTTCTTGAGTCGGTTGGTACGTGACCTCAGACTTTTGTATCTTTTTCCCGAAGGAAGAAGGTGGAAGAGAGAATGTCCAGAATGTGCGGGGTCCTTCATTATACTGGCTGCTTTGCCGAGGCAGCGGGAAGTGTAGACAAAGTCAATGGATGGGAGGCTGGTTTGCGTGATGGATTGGGCTACATTCACGACCTTTTGTAGTTCCTTGCAGTCTTGGGCAGAGCAGGAGCCATACCAAGCTGTGATACAACCAGAAAGAATGCTTTCTATGGCTCATCTGTAAAAGTTGGTGAGAGTCGAAGCTGACATGCCAAATTTCCTTCGTCTTCTGAGAAAGTCGAGGCATTGGTGGGCTTTCTTAACTATAGTATTGGCATGGGGGGGACCAGAACAGATTGTTTAAATAAATATTAATTAATTAATTAATTAAATATTTAACAGATATTATAATTCCTTCACTGATGCTGGGTCAGAATCCTGGAACTCCCTCCCTAACAGCACTGTGGGTTTGCCTATGCCACATGGACTCTAGTCGTTCAAGAAGGAAGCTCACCAACATTTCCCCAAAGGGGAATTAGGGATCAGCAATCAGCATTGGCTGAGCCAGCGACACCCACATTCCACAAATCCATTTTTAAAAAATTGCAAATGAGCCAACAGGGGTAAAAACATTTTTCCGCACACCTTCAGTGGCAGAGGTGGTAAGTAATTAATTGTAGAGCTCTCTGGGACATCCTGACATTATGAAAGATGCGATATATATATATGAGGTATAAACGTTTTTTTTTGTTCCTCATCGGCAATTCCAAGCTGTACGCCTCTGAAAGGTCAAAACATCCTTCCTGAGATTAGGAGCCCAGAAACGGAACAGCAGTAGTGCCAGCTTGTTTGATTTGATTTGATTTGGTTTATTATTATTGTCATATGTATTAATATGTCGTGAAAAGTATTGTTTCTTGCGTGCTATACAAACAAAGCATATCATTCATAGAGTACATAGAGGAGAAGGAAAGGAGAGGGTGCAGAATGTAATGTTACAGACATAGCTAGGGTGCAGAGAAAGATCAACTTGATATCAGGTCGGTCCATTCAAAAGTCTGATGGCAGCAGGGAAGAAGCTGTTCTTGAGTTGGTTGGTATGTTTCCTCAGACTCTTGCACCTTTATCCTAACAGAAGAAGGTGGAAGAGAGAATGTCCGGGGTGCGTGGGGTCCTTAGTTATGCTGGCTGCTTTGCCGAGGCAGCGGGAAGTGTAGACAATGGATGGGAGGCTGGTTTGCGTGATGGACTGAGCTTTGTTCACAATCCTTTTGACAGGATTGTATAGTTTACATTCAACACTTTGTGTTTAATAAGCAATATGAGAAATAAATTTAATTGTGCAATAAATCATTGCTTTCACTCGCAATTAAAATTTACAGTTTGAAATCATTGTCCTCTGTCAGACAGACACCACAGAAGTTCGGTGAACAACCAATGAGTGTACAAACCCTGGAATCTTCATAGGAGAACCAGTTTTAATACTTATCTGAGGGTGCAACAATGACTTTCACTGGAATGCATGCAGGGTATTCACCGCAACTATTCCATGGAGAAGTGAAGTGGCTCCTGTGATTACAAAATATGAAATCTATAGCTGCGCTGTTATTAGAAACAAGGTGTAATGGCCTTAGCGAGGCCTAGGAGCTGGGGTGTGCATGGGGCGACAGTGGTTAGCACTGCTGCCTCAAAGTGCCAGGGACCCAGGTTCGATTCCCAGCTTGGATCACTGTCTGTGTGGAGTTTGCACATTCTCCCCGTGTCTGCATGGGTTTCCTCTGGATAGAAACATAGAAAAACTACAGCACAAAACAGGCCCTTCGGCCCCACAAGTTGTGCCGAACATATCCCTACCTTTTAGGCCTACCTATAACCCTCCATCCTATGAAGTCCCATGTACTCATCCAGAAGTCTCTTAAAAGACCCTATTGAGTTTCCCTCCACCACCACTGACGGCAGCCGGTTCCACTCGCCCACCACCCTCTGAGTGAAAAACTTGCCCCTAACATCTCCCCTGTACCTACCCCCCAGCACCTTAAACCGGTGTCCTCTCATAGCAGCCATTTCCACCCTGGGAAAAAGCCTCTGAGAGTCCACACGATCTATGCCTCTCAACATCTTATATACCTCTATTAGGTCTCCTCTCATCCTACGTCTCTCCAAGGAGAAAAGACCGGATGCTCCAGTTTTCTTCCTCAGTCTGAAAGACGTGCTGGTTAGGTGCATTGGCCGTGCTAAATTCTCCTTCAGTGTACCCGAACAGGCACCGGAGTGTGGCGACTAGGGGATTTTCACAGTAACTTCATTGTGGTGTTGATTTAAGTTTACTTGTGACAATAATAGATAAATTTAAACATAAGTATGAGCTCACTGATGGAGGTAATGATTGCCTGCCCAATCATAGAGTCTCGCCATTGTATACATTGAGGAGTGTCAGGTCTACTGACACTCTGGATTTTGACTTTGTACCTGACACACTCTTAGGAGTGGAGATAAGTTTGTAAATAAGTGGAATTCTTTGAGAAGGTAACAAGGAAGTTAGATAAGGGAGAAACTGTGATTTATTTAGATTTCCAGAAGGCCTTTGACAAGGTGCCGCGTAGGACTGTTAAATAAGCCCATGGTGTTAAGATCCTGGCATGGATAGAGGATTGGCTGACTGGCAGAATGCAGAGAATGGGGGAAAAGGGGTCTTTGTCAGGATGGCAGCCTAGTGCTGTGTCTCAGGGGTCAGTGCTGGGACCACAACTTTTCACAATATGCATTAACGATTTGGAAGAAGGAACTGAAGGCACTGTTGTTAAGTTTGCAGATGATACAAAGATATGTAGAAGGACAGGTAGTATTGAGGAAGCAGGGGGGCTGCAGAAGGATTGGACAGGTTAGGAGAGTGGACAAAGAAATAGCAGATGGAATACAATGTGGAAAAGTGTGAGGTTATGCACTTTGGAAGGAGGAATGGAGGCATGGACTATTTTCTAAATGGGAAAATGCTTAGGAAATCAGAAACACAAAGGGACTTGGGTGTCATTGTTCAAGATTCTCTGAAGGTTAACGTGCAACTTCAGGCGGCAGTTAGGAAGGCAAATGCAATGTTAGCATTCATGTCGAGAGGGCTAGAATACAAGAGCAGGGATGTATTTCTGAGGCTGTATAAGGCTCTGGTCAGACCCCATTTAGAGTATTGTGAGCAGTTTTGGGCCCCATATCTAAGGAAGGATGTGTTGACCTTGGAAAGGGTCCAGAGGAGGTTCACAAGAATGATCCCTGGAATGAAGAGCTTGTCGTATGAGGAACGGTTGAGGACTCTGGGTTGTGCTCGTTGGAGTATAGAAGGATGAGGGGGGGTCTTATTGAAACTTACAAGATACTGCGAGACCTGAATAGAGTGGACGCGGAGAGGATGTTTCCACTGGTAGGAAAAACTAGAACCAGAGGGCACAACCTCAGGCTAAAGGGCCGATCCTTTAAAACAGAGATGAGGAGGAATTTCTTCAGCCAGAGAGTGGTGAATCTGTGGAACTCTTTTCTGCAGAAGGCTGTGGAGGCCAGGTCATTGAGTGTCTTTAGAATCTTAGAAACCCTACAGCACAGAGAAAGGCCATTCGGCCCATCGAGTCTGCACCGACCACAATCCCACCCAGACCCTACCCCCATATCCCTACATATTTACCCAATATTCCCTCTAACCTACGCATCCCAGGACACTAAGGGCAATTTTAGCATGGCCAATCAACCTAACCTGCACATCTTTGGACTGTGGGAGGAAACCGGAGCACCCGGAGGAAACCCACGCAGACACGAAGAGAATGTGCAAACTCCACACAGACAGTGACCCAAGCCGGGAATCGAACCCAGGTCCCTGGAGCTGTGAAGCAGCAGTGCTAACCACTGTGCTACCGTGCCGCCCCTTTAAGACGGAGATAGATAGGTTCTTGATTAATAAGGGGATCAGGGGTTATGGAGAAAAGACAGGAGAATGGGAATGAGAAAAATATCAGCTATGATTGAATGCCGGAGAAGACTCAGTGGGCCGAGTGGCTTAATTCTGCTCCTATGTCTTATTGTCTTATGGAATCTGAGAAGGGATACCGGCCTCTGAGGAGTTATTTCACAAACGTAACTAACGCCCCCAAGAACCTGTCACACTTAATGGAGATTGACCCAGTAGGTTATATTTCTTGGACAAGAAAAGAGAAGGCCAAGGGATAGCCTGCTCGGGCTCCTTAAGATTTGATTAGGTAAACATAGAAAAGATTTTCCCAGCCCCACAGTTTCATTTGGGAGGGAGTGGTTGGGGGAGAGGTAGGAAAAGGGAAAGTCGCAGGGAACCGCTTTGGGACAGCTCTCTGACACTGTACAGCCACAGGGTATGTTTCTCAGTATTGGCAGCTGTTGTATATTGATGTAGTTGATTTTTCTTAAAGCACTGGAGAGATCACACTGGTTTCAACAAGAATTCAAGTATTTTATTCACAGTGCTTTCAAATACCTCTGCAGTCAGGAAATATCTGCGCTCACGCTCATAACTCACTTTGTAGTAGCTTTTTGCAGCTCTACTTACTTTGATCTGAGTCAACAGCCAGGTTTAATCAATCAAGCACAGTGAGCATAGATTAGCTATCATACTCAAAGAATTAAACACAAAAACATTGAACACACTTGCTGAAATATTACTGCCTCGCCCACCCAAGGCTCGTCAGATCCCACCCGAGGCCAACAGAGAACGCTGCTCTGTGAGCCTCGCCCATGGGTGGGTGATATGGTAAAATTCCAGCCACTATGATTCTGAACACAAGAACATTGAGCACACTATAGTTAAGAAAGCTCACGAGCGCCTCTACTTTCTCAGAAGACTGAGGAAATTTGGCATATTTGCTACAACTCTCATCAACTTTTACAGATGCACCATAGAAAGCATCCTTTCTGGTTGTGTCACAGCTTGGTGTGACTCCTACTCTGCCCAAGACCACAAGAAACTACAAAGGGTCGTGAATGTAGCCCAGTCCATCACGCAAACCAGCCTCCCATCCATTGACTCTGTCTGCACTTCCCGCTGCCTCAGAAAAGCAGTCTGCAAAATTAAAGACCCCACGCACCCCGGATATAGTCTCTTCCACCTTTTTCTGTCGGGAGAAATGATACAAAAGTCTTAGGTCACACACTAACCGACCGAAGAACAGCTTCTCCCCTACTGCCATCAGACTTTTGAATGGACCTACTTTGCATTAAGTTGATCTTTCTCTGCACCCTAGCTATGACTGTAACACTACATTCTGCACTCTCTCCTTTCCTTCTCTATGAATGGTATGCTCCCAAATTGTCCGGGAGGCTGGAATTGATTCGTGCCATGGCTAACTTTTCGAAGCACTTCATAATGATGGATGTCAGAGCCACTGGCTGATAGTCATTAAGGCACGCTGCTTGGTTTTTCTTAGGTACCTGGATGATGGTCATCTTCTTGAAGCAGATAGGGACCTCAGATTGTCATAGGGGAGAGGGAAAGGAGAGGGTGCAGAATATAATGTTACAGTTAACGATAGGGTGAGGAGAAAGATCAGCTTAATATGTGATAGGTTCATTCAAAAGATGGCAGCAGGGAAAAGGCTGTTCTTGAGTCGTTTGGTACATGACCTTAGACTTTTGTACCTTTTTCCCGATGGAAGAAGGTGGAAGAGAGCATGTCCGGGGTGCATGGCGTCCTTGATTATACTGGCTACTTTTCCGAGGGAGCAGGAAGTGTAGATGGAATCAATGGATGGGAAGTTGGTTTGAGTGATGGACTGGGCTACATTCACAACTCTTTGAAGTTTCTTGTGGTCTTGGTCACAGCAAGAGCCCTACCAAGCTCTGATGCATCCAGAAAAGATGCTTTCTTTGGTGCATCTGTAAAAACTGGTGACAGACATAGTGCACATGCCAAATTTCCTTAGCCTTCTGAGAAACTTGAGGTGCTGGTGGGCTCTCTTAACTATAGCGTCGGCATGGAGGAGCCAGCACAGATTGTTGGTGATCCTGACACCGAGAAACTTGAAGCTCTCGACAACCTTCACTTCAACCCCGTTGATGTAGATAGGAGCATGTCCTCCATTACGTTTCCTGAAGTCAATAATTATCTTCTTCATTTTGCTGACATTGAGGGAGAGATTATTGGCATTGCACCATTTCACCAGATTCTCTATCTTATTCCGGGACTCCGTCTCATCATTGTTTGAGATCTGCAAACTTAAAAATCGAGTTGAAGTTTAAGTATTGTGGTAGCTGCACCCATCAAACTGAGTGATTCAGAGTTGAACACATTGGATGGCGATGTGACATTGAGGAGTCAGGATATGAGCCATTTGCCACGGAATCTACCCTATCCTACCTATTGCTACCCTACCTAATGCTCAGCTGGCAATGTCATGCTTTTTCCACCCTTACCTTTGCCTAGAAGTGTTCTTTCATTCAGGTTTGACTCAATTCACCTTACAAACAGAGTACCAGCTGCATTGTTGGGGTTGCATCATGAGGGATAGGTTAAAGGATATATCTAACATAGAGTGATTTACTATTGACTTCCAATGGAACACCTTTGTTGGGAGTACGAACGAAAATTGCATTCATTCCAAATCAGTGAAGGGTGCATTTCTAATGTGGTTACTTTCCATAAAATGAAAGGAAAGTACAGCTTTAAGAAAAACCTTGTTTCAAAATTCAATCAACTAAAATCAAAAGAAAATTACCCCTTTACAAAGCATGTGTAGCAGAAAGTCCCCACAGAAAGCAAAATGCATCTTGCCACAAAGGAAGAAATTTGCTATTGCAGTCTTTCCATTAATATAATACTGTAATTACACCAATTCCCCAACATAATGCCACAGCTCTCAATTTAATAATTCAATTTAAGTTCTTAGTTCAGATTGAGAGAGAAAGGAAAAATAATTTTTTGACAATCACCATTAAGTTTTTAACCTTTGTTCAATTCATAGCACAGAGTATCTTTACCTCTTCAAAAAATGGCTTTATACTTGACGATTTGATGCGTGTTCATGCAACTCTGTCCCAGATAATGGTGGAAGTCAGAGACAGAAATTCAACCATCACCCTCTGGAGGAGTGAAGAACATATCTCACATCTTCGAATGAATGTTATTGTGCTTTGAGCAATTGCCAACAATAAGGATTAACTTAGACCAGCCATGATTATATCGAATGGATGGGGCTGGCTTGAAGGGCCTGGTAGCCTGGTCCTGCCTCTATTTTTTGTGTTCTTGTTTTGTGTGTATGTCTTGAGCCTGTGTGTGGTGTGCTTCATTTATGCAGACTTCGCTTTAAGATACTTCTGCCTATGTAATTACATTTAAATGTTAAGCTTAAAAAATTCACTAACTCAGCTTTAACTTGATTACATTTTAAAACTCAGAAGGCATGCTGGGTTAGCTAGAAATTGACCGCATTTGAGGTGTTCAAGATTATGAGGGGCATGGACAGGGTGGATAGAGAACAGCTTTTCCCCTCAGTTGAAGGTTCAGTTATGAGGGGACACAAGTTAAAAGTGAGGGGTGGGATGTTTAGGGAGGATTTGAGGAAAAACCTTTTTAATGAGAGGGTAGTGACTGTCTGGAATGCACTGCCTGGGAGGGTGGTGGAGGCAGGATGCCTCACACCCTTTAAAAAGTACCTGGATGAGTACTTGGCACACCATAATATTCAAGGCTATGGGCCAAGTGCTGGTAAATGGGATTAGGTGGGGAGATCAGGGCATTTCATGCGTCGGTGCAGACTCAATGGGCCGAAGGGTCTCTTCTGCACTGTAGTATTCTGTGATTCTGTGAAAAGTACAATGCAAGCAAAACAGGCTTTTCATAAGCCGAACAAAGTTTTTCATAAACAACATCTGCGAGGCCGGTTTCTCCACGTCAGAGACAGCATGTGCCAAACAATTTCGATAACAAGATAACGAATCACATACATTGTAGTTTCAGCTCTATGTTTTCAGTTCAGTTCAGTTTGGTTTTGTTTTTGAGTTCTGCATTCAGGATCAGTACAGGGGACTGTCAGAAAAAGCCAATATCCCTCTCTGGCTTTTCTCTTTACTTTTCGCTTTTGTGATGATTTAACTTAAAGTTCTGTTCAATAAAAGAAATTTATTTCAACATTGTACCAGTGCCATCTTCGCCTATTCAAAGGCATGAATGGACCAAATAATATGGCTTAGTGAATGACAGAAGTGGTCAATTAGCTCGCTGTGGCTGTGTTCTGTAAGAGGGGACTTGTGGAATGCAGTATGACCAGAAAAATGCCATGCCAGAGACAGAAGAGAAAAGATCCTTTGAGTAGGGCAGCATGGTGGCATGGTGGTTAGCACTGCTGCCTCACAGTGCCAGGGATCCGGATTTTATTTCAGCCTTGGGTGACTGTCCATGTGGAGTTTTCTCTCTATGTCTGCGTGGGTTTCCTCCAGGTGCTCCAGTTTCCTACCACAGTCCAAAGATGTGCAGATTAGGTTGAATGACCATGCTAAATTGCCCCTTAGTGTTGCTAAATATATAGATTAGGGAGAGTAGTGGGGTAAATATGTGGGGCGACAGGGAAAACCCCTTGGGTAAGATGCTCTGTTGGAGAGTCAATTCAGATGCAGTGGGCTGAATGGCCTCCTTCTGCACTGTAGGGAGTCTATGGTTCCATGATTATGCATCCAACTGAGACAGTGATTCTGATGGTCCAGAAGAAGAAAGTACTTCGAGGAAGAATTTTTAAAAAATACATAAGAAGAACCTGGATAAATGGCATCCCTGCAGCTATTTGAGGCTAGTCTACTTTGTACAAGCAACTGTCTGAAAATGAAGGTAAAATTCACTTTTATCTGGAGTGAAAAGCGGGCAGTTAACAGAATGTCCGCCTGTCACACACACCACCTGATTTTCCTTGAGCAGGAATCGGGTAAGGTGAATAGCCAATGCTTCATCCGCTCCTTCTGCTTGGTGCCTCTGCCAAAGTTTAATTTTGCCCCCCCTAAAGTGAATTTAGAAACATCTTTTACTGGAGCTCCACTGAAAATTGTCAGTGATGTCAAGATTGTAAAACGCATATGCTGATACTTTGAATGTATTATTATTGATATTAAGGAATATTGTTCGTTTTGGCCAAAAGCAATTTACTGCTGGACATCACGGTAAAAAGAAATTAGGGTGAAGCCATATTTCATGAGAATAATTGAACCTTGGAAATATGTAAGTTTTATCAGTTAAAGTTTCAGTTGGAAAGAATGTTTAGAACACTTAATCATGAGTAGAGTTTATTCACTGTCTGGATGAGATAGACTGGTGCCCAGACGTGGTGTCCCGTGTTAGTCTGGTTAGACCATAACCTTTAAGGGAACCCATGAGATGGTTTATTTGAACTCTGGACTGAACGTTTTAGGCTACTAAGCAACCGGGGAGTGGGTTCGGCCAAGACAGTAGTCAGCCTCTGCTGTGTCAAGAATGTTTGCTCTGTTTTAATCTTCTTATGTACAATAAAGCTTGATTTGTTTTAAAATTTGAAACCTTGTAGTCGAGTTCTGTTGGTTAATTGCTGTGTGTTCTGACATCGTCATTAAATATTGATGGCCCCGAACAGGATTGCCACAGTAACCCCTGCTGGTAACTCACGTGTGTAAACCTTGGAACAAGGGAGGACAAGATCTGGAGATCCATCGGTGCGAACAGCTGACGAAGAGCGGATAGGCTGTGGCACCATTTTAATGCCCTCCATACTCAGGTAGCCTGCTGACACCGACTGCCACAACTCATACATTAGTGATAGGCTAACTTGGCAAGACATTGTGAGTGACTGCTCCAGGTGGAACTGTACATCAGTCATAGGGCCTGATTTTACCATTTTCATTCTAAGTGCTGAATCTGGGCACAATTCAGATCCGACTTGGAAATCTGGTTTCAGGCGCCCCCATACGCACTTAGCCTGGAAAAAAAATTGCGGGTCTGAATCACGCTGTGGGCGGGGCTCAGCGCGGCCGAAACAATCGGAGCTCTGAACTGCGCATGCGCAGTTAGAAAAAAATTTGAAAAGCGCGCCCTTGTCACATCACTTCCGGGCCGCAGAAAGCAGAGCAAAAAGCAGGAGTGGTGGCCCCCACAGACATCACTGTCTTCCTTATTCCCCCACCACCCCGCTACCCAGACCGATCGCTGCCCCCTGCCCCCTTTCCCCCCCCGCCCCCACCGATGGCCTCCCCCCCCCCACCAGTGAGCGAGTGGACCTTCCTCCCCCCCCCTCCCCCCCCCCCCGCCGAGACACATCTTACCCACCTCCCTCCTCCTTCCTCCCCAGAGAATGATCTGGCCTCCTTCCTCCCCCCTCCGCCCTCCCCTCCCCCTCCCCTCCCTCCAGAGAATGATCTGGCCTCACTCCCGCTGCCCACCCCCCCGCCACCCCCCCCCCCCTGTCCCCCCCCGTCCCCCCACCCCCCCGCCCAAGAGAATGATCTCATTGAGTCATAGAGGTTTACAGCATGGAAACAGGCCCTTCGGCCCAACTTGTCCATGCTGCCCTTTTTTTTTAAACCCCTAAGCTAATCCCAATTGCCCGCATTTGGCCCATATCTCTCTATACCCATCGTACCCATGTAACTGTCTAAATGCTTTTTAAAAGATAAAATTATACCCGCCTCTACTACTGCCTCTGGCAGCTTTTTCCAGACACTCACCACCCTCTGTGTGAAGAAATTGCCCCTCTGGACACTTTGTATCTCTCCCCTCTCATCTTAAACCTATGCCTTCTAGTTTTAGAATCCCCTACCTTTGGAAAAAGATATTGACTATTTATTGGTCTCACTCCCCTCCCCCCCGCCAAAGAATAATCTGCACCCCCACCCCCATCGCCGCTCCCCCCTCCCTCCCCAGAGAATGATCTGGCCTCACTCCCCTCCCCTCCCCCCCCCCCACCCCCCAGAGAACGATCTGGCCTCACTCCCCTCCCCCCCAAAGAATAATCTGCACCCCCACCCCCATCGCCCCCCCCCCCCCCACCCCCCAGAGAATGATCTGGCCTCACTCCCCCCCTCAGAGGTACGTCTAACCCCCCTCCCTCCCCCCCCAAACCAGACAACAATCGCCCCCTCCCCCCAACCAGACATCGATCGGGCCTCCCTCCTCCAGAGAATGATCTGATGATCTGGCCTCACTTCCCCCCTCCCCCACCAGAGGTACATCTGACCCACCTCCTACTCCTTCCCTCGCACCCCCTCCCTCGCACCCGCCCCGCCCCGCGCCGCCCCCCCGCCCCCCCGCCCCAACCCCCACCACTGATCTGAGTCAGAAAGCCGTTGGAAGGGCTGAACTCGCCTCTTCAGCAGCTGGAGCACCCGATTCAGACTTTTATTCAGCAGTTTCATTTTGGCGCAAGTCCAGATCGGCGAACGCGGTGGTTGTGGTGGACCTCAGTTGTGCCTTTGTCCTATATGGACCACCGTTGTGTGTGTTTGTCATACCTGGACACATCCCCTTCCAGTTTGGTTCCTCCCCTCAGCACCTAGTATAAAGGTGGCTGTCTCCTCCCCCTTGTTCAGTCCAGGTCGGTTAATTGTTGGGATCTGCTCCTGATTCTGTTGTGAATAAAAGCCTACACTTATATTGGCATATCGGTAGTCTTTCGCCTTATTGATAGTGCATCAGTGGTAAAGGGGGAAATGCTGATAAAGTTGGGCAGACAGTTTATTAATTCAATTTAAATGCATGCAAATGCATTTAAATCACCGTTGCGCCCATTTTGGGCACGAATCAGATCGCGACCATTTTCAGGCCTCGGTAAAGTGGGCATCTGCACGGACGTGGGCGCGGATCGCGTTAATGGCCTCACACCCGACTTTACCACGTTTTCGCACACGACGCAATGGTAAAATCGGGCCCATGGAGTCAATGCTTTCAGTAACAGAGAGAACATTGCAGAGAACGAAGTAAGGATATTTGCTGCAGTGATTGGTTCTCCTCGTGCATCCAGAGTTTAGACAAAATGGTTCCCATTCAATAAGAGGGGCAGAGAACGGCACAATCACAGCCTGCGCTGCAAGTTACACCATCACGATAAATGAGCATTTCAGATATTATGCTATCTGGATAATGTTATACCAATAACAGGTAGTTTTCATTATCCTCTTGTCCTAGCACTGTTGGCGGTTAGATGTCTCGATAAAGAATCACCGTGCCTGTTCAGCAATTGGACATTTTCAAACACATGACTTACTGATTTTATATCTGAATTGCAATAATTTTAATAAGACAGATTATTCAGAATTAGACCACTCACTGCTTAATTGGATATTTACATGGGGAGGTAGTGGCATGTTGGTATTATCACCAGACTAGAGATGCAGGACAAAATCTGGAAACCCAGGTTCCAGAGTTTAATAAAAAATCTGGAATTAAAAGTCTCATTAAAACCATTTTTGTGAAAACCCATCTGGTTCACCATTGTCCTTTAGGGAACATCAGGCCCATGTCTGCCCTGCCCTTTTTACCCACATGATCCATTTATGCTAATCCGCCTCTCCTGCTTGTCCAACCCACACATTTCTTTCAAGGAACTATCTATTTCTTTTTTAAAAGAATTGTTTGTGTTGTATCCAAACGCTTTTCTAGCCCCAACTTTGCGATCCCGGCAAAACTCAGAAGTCCAAAGTGCAGGTCACTTGCCGAAGTAAACAAGAGTAAATCGGAGAGAATCCAACACAAGTTCCTGTAGAGCACCTCTGACCACATCGTGCAAGTCCAAAAGGTTTCCTTCCCTCTACACTGATCCTTTATTTGCCATCTTACTGCCGAATGACAGGATTTAGGAACAGTAGGCCATTCGGCCCCTTGAGCTTGCTCTGGTTTGTTTTTTATTTGTTCATGGCGTCTGGACATATCTGGCAAGGCAGCATTTGTTGCCCATCTCTAGTTGCCCTTGAACTGAGTGGCTTGCTCGGCCATTTCAGAGGACAGTTAAGAGTCAACCACATTGCTGCGTGTCTGGAGTCACATAACAAAGAACAAAGAACAAAATAAATTACAGCAGAGGAACAGGCCCTCCAAGCCTGCACCGACCATGCTGGCCGACTGAACTAACCCTTCTGGGGACCATGTCCCTTTATTCCCATCCTATTCATGTATTTGTCCAGATGCCCCTTAAAAGTCACTATCATATCTGCTTCCACTACCTCCCCCGGCGAGTTCCAGGCACCCATCACCCTCTGTGTAAAAAACCTCCCTCGTACATCTCCTTTAAACCTTGCCCCTCACATCTTAAACCTGTGTCCCCTAGTAATTGACTCTTCCATCCTGGGAAAAAGCTTCTGACTATCCACTCTGTCCATGCCCTTCATAATCTTGTACACTTCTAGCAGAAATGGTTCTCATTCCAGTGAGAACAAATCAAGTTTCTCCAACTTCTCCTTACAGCTGATGCCCTCCATACCAGCCAACATTCTGGTAAATCTTTTCTCTACCCTCTCCAAAGCCTTCACATCCTTCTGGTAGTGCGGTGGCCAGAATTGAACACTATATTCCAAATGCGGCCGAACCAAGGTTCTATAAGCTACAACATGACTTGCCAAACTCAATGCCTGGCCGATGAAGGCAAACATGCCGTATGCCATCTTGACTACCTTCTCCGCCTGTGTTGCCACTTTCAGTGACCTGTGTACCTGTACACCCAGATCCCTCTGCCTATCAATATTTATATGGGTTCTGCCATTTACTGTATATTTCCCATCTGTATTAGACCTTCCAAAATGAATTACCTCACATTTGTCCGGATTAAAATCCATCTGCCATCTCACCACCCAAGTCTCCAATTGATCTATATCCTGCTGTATCCTCCAACGGTCCTCATCGCTATACGCAAATCCACCAACCTTTGTGTCATCTGCAAACTTACTAATCAAACCAGTTACATTTTCTTCCAAATCATTTATATACATTACAAACAGCAAAGGTCCCAGCACTGATCCCTGAGGAACGCCACTAGTCACAGCCTTGAAATGCACCCTTCCACTGCTACCCTCTGTCTTCTATGACTGAGCCAATTCTGTAGCGGCACGGTAGCACAGTGGTTAGCACTGCTGCTTCACAGCTCCAGGGTCCCGGGTTCGATTCCCGGCTCGGGTCACTGTCTGTGTGGAGTTTGCACATGCTCCTCGTGTCTGCGTGGGTTTCCTCCGGGTGCTCCGGTTTCCTCCCACAGTCCAAAGATGTGCGGGTTAGGTTGATTGGCCAGGTTAAAAAAAAATTGCCCCTTAGAGTCCTGGGATGTGTAGGTTAGAGGGATTAGCGGGTAAAATATGTGGGGGTAGGGCCTGGGTGGGATTGTGGTCGGTGCAGACTCGATGGGCCGAATGGCCTCCTTCTGCACTGTAGGGTTTCTATGATTTCTATGATTTCTATGTATCCATCTTGCCAGTTCACCTCTGATTCCAAGCGACTTCACCTTCTGTACCAGTCTGCCATGTGGGACCTCGTCAAAGGCCTTTCTGAAGTCCATGTAAGTCAAACCAAGTAGGGATGGCAGATTTCCTTCCCTAAAGGGCATTAGTGAACCAGATGGGCTTTTATGACAGTAGACAATGGATTGAATGCGAGTCCCTGGCGCTGTGAGGCAGCAGTGTGAACCACTGTACCACCACGCCGCTCCTCTAAACTCCAATACATATTGGTCCAACCTGTTCAATCTTTCTGGTTTGGTAAGCCCCTCATCCCAAGAGTGAGTCGTGTGAACCATCCCTGAACTGCTTCAAATGCAAATGTATCCTTTTCCAGAGAAGGAGCCCAAAACTGTACATAGTATTCCAGATGGGATCTCTGCAGCAGCAGCAGTGAAACTTCCCTACTTTTATATTTCATTCCCCTTGTGATAAATGCCAACATTCCATTTGCCTTCCTTATCACCTGTTGTACCTGCAGACTAACTTTTGTAATTCATGTACCAGGGCAACTATACCCTCCCTGTACTATAGAGTTCTGCAATCTCTCTCCATTGTGCAATCATCATTCTCTCTCTGCGTGTTCACATTCCCTTTCGCCCTAAAGCTTGATTCCCTTATCAGGTACTTCCAGTGAGGTGGTACTTTTCTTGCTGGTAGGCCTGTAGCTTCTGAGCTTTTATCTAATCATTTAAATGGACAGAAAATCAAGCTGTGGCCTGCAACATCCTTTTGAGTGCTATTCCATTTTGGAAATAGCCAACTTGGCACTAACCTGTACATACCTTTATCCTTGGCCTAAGTGCTGTATGTGGAACCTCATCTGATGCTTTTTGACAATTTATATCAACTATGTCCACTGCCCTTCATCAACCTTCATGAAAAAACATGGGCTGCTGGCGGCCATTTTGCCCTTTGTCAACCATTTTGCCCTTCGAGCCTGTTCTGCCATTCAACTAAGTTCCTCTTATCTTTTTCACAGAAGGTTGATACAAGTCTGACCTGCCGGGTAAAAGCCATGCTAAGGAGCCTTGCTTGAATCCTGTTTCTTTAGGTGCTGAGTAACTTTACCCCACCTTTCGATTTCCTCCCCCATCATACACTGCCCGATGACTTCACCTGATTTTGGCAGCTAAAAACAGGCAGAAATGCTGGTTGGCAGGAATAAACTCCATTTCAATCTGTGATGCCCTTTCCACTGGGTGAGACCAAGAAAGTGCCCATTTCAGCAAATGAGCGCCTCAGTTAAATATTAAATACATACCAATCCCACCATTTTGGGGAGCGGGAACTGAATGGCGTGGTAGGAGTGGATGGGGGCAGTAGATTGTGTAAGACGGAGCTGATGGAAGAGGCTCAGAAGTGTTTCAGTTAGTGGGTTTCGGCAGATTCTCTCCATTATTTGTATCTCATTTCCTTTTTGCCATAAAGCCTTAAGTTTGATTTTCTGTTTACACCATGAGCACACTCGCTCGGCTCATTCAAATAAGCATAGCATCCTTCCATTTGAGTCTGTTTAAAATACAACCATCCCAGTGTAACCTTATTCAATGAGGAATAGCAAGAATTAGTAGCACATCGACAGCCCCAGTAAGATTAACTGGGAATAATATTGCAACTGAAATGGGAAACTTGCCCTTTGAATATTCAATCGCTCCAACACATCAGCTATAGATGGCTAGCATCCAGCAGGATTGTTTTGTGTTTATGCACAAACTGGGTGCTTCGCATTGAGCAGGCAAGCCATACGGAATCCACAGCGCGAGTTGCATTTTGCGAAGGGGACATAAATATTCAAGCGTTCAGCAAGATGTTAGTTTAATATTCTAATGCCACATCTTGCTGTTCAGAACAGCATTGCTCCGAATAGTGTCTAACGAAATCATGTCACACTATTTGACTTTCACTTGATGTATCATACCGAGACTATAATGGAAATGATGTCGAGATAAATGTTATTCCCCAACATAAGGCAAGGCTGTGCTATATTATCTATTATTGCAATATAAAATCATGTCAGCAGTGCCATCCATCATCATTGTTCTGCTTCCAAGTGTGCTCCTTAACATCAACATGATGTATTATTGTGCCATAAAATGGAACATTTTCTTCATTGGTATCTTATGATTATGTTTAGAATTAATGGATCAGGGTAGAACAGTCCATTTTTCATGCTACATTTCCGCTACATAATTTCTGACAACTTCAAAGTAGTGTGCACCCTACTGACGCACACACTCATAATACTCTCACAGCGCATGGCATCTGTAAATAAGATGCGCAGGCAAATAGCTATCAGGCACAAAGCAATCTCTGGGAGCAACACCATATCCATTAGCCACTTGTAGAACGCACGCACACCCTCATGCACACGCAATAGGGTGAGTCTTCCCGTTCCGCCCGCTACAGTAATTAGAGCGGCCAAAGAGCGGACCATGGAAAGGTCCATTGACCTCAGGCGGGATTTTCCAGTTTCGGGGTGAGTGCAGCCGGAAAATCCCGCCCAATATTTGCAATGTTCTTGCACACATCACATTGCAATCATCACACGCAAAGACACACACATGTACACACACACACATGTACACACATACACACATACACCACAAAACGTCACAGCCATACAGCATATACTTAAACACATGGCCATACACCCAGCCACCTCAGACATGTCCCTCCCAGCGGACATAGAAAAGCACCATCAGACGTACTGACCACTCACGACTGCCATGCATGCAAACGCATGCACATTTATCACATACACACACATGCTATTGTTAGGAAATAGAAACAGCTTCAGTAATTTATACTTGTTTTGTGTATGTTAGAAATAAGGTTTAAATTTGTGTTTCTGTAGTTGTGTGTTAAGAAAGGGTTAAAACTTCAGTTTAGCTTCATGTTAGACAAACGTGCCTGCACATCTGTAGGTTTAATTCCATTCAAACCATGCCTGTGTTGTAATGAAGGTTTTACCATGTAAAAACCATTGCAGAGTTTAAAAAACTAAGATGTTGCTTATTAGAAGCTCACATGAAAAAGCAGAAGCACTCGTTTACAGCCAAAAAGCATTCCACATAAGCAACATTTATGTGAGGAAAACAAGGGATTTATATTTGCATTGGGAAATATTATAAATAAGGTATAATTGAAAGTGGGTTTATTTTAATATTTCTGTGTAAGGAAAGGTAAAAGTTAGATTCCTGCTGGACAAATGTGTTTGTTTGTGTGGGGGTTTTGGTTTCAATTCAAACATTGCTTTTATTGCACTTAGAGAAGTTATGGCGTGAAGTGTAAATAAAAGCTAACAGAAGCATGAAGTCATTGTTTAGCAACTGGGGAATGGGTAGGAAGGTTTTGGAGTTTAGTTTTTAGTTGAATTCATTTGCAGTTGGAGATAGGTAAGGTAAACTCACCATAGTCCCAGATGACCATAGGGTGCTCACCCCGATGAGAGGGAGAGTTGACCTAATGGTAATTTAACCTGAGGATCACGACATCGCAAGGAGCAAGGGGCAAGGTTGAGGAGGTGGACCTTCATAAATAACTTCAGCCGGTATGGGAATTGCACTCGGACTGTTGGCATCATTCTGCGTCACTAACCAGCCATCCAGCCAACCTGAACTAAACTGGGGAGTGAACGGCCCGAATCTTACCGCTCCACCCACCACAGGAATTGGAGAAGGTGAGGGGCGGACAGTGGGAAGATCTGTCAACCTCGGGTGGGATCTTATGGTTTCAGAATGAGCGAGGTCGTAAAATCCCACCCAGCATCTCTCAACTTTGCCAGAAGAAAGACTGGACAGGACAAGGGGACTGCAAAAAGGCAGACTTCCCAAAGCACCAGGTACAGTCCAGATACCCAGGGGATTGGGACAAAAAGAAAGACTGGAGTTAAGGTAACAGGGACCAAAAAGGTTGAACAAGGCACTGTTCAGGAGAATTCAAGTGAAAAGAAGAGAAAATGTTCTAAATTAAAGACACAGCTGCAGTAACCAGTAACCAGTAAGTGGGGAAGCAGAAAGAGGTAAATCAAAAGTTTGGTGCCATCTTAATGCAGTTTGGGAATTGATTGTTCAAGTAATTGTGAAGAGTTTCTGCAACAGTCAAGACAAAGAAGTCCTTAAGGGAAGATGTAAAATCTGGATGTTGGATTCCTTATTAAAAGTGCAGTGGAACCTTTGTTTGGTAGAGTAGTTTGGAAAACCTGGAGTGGCTTTTTTTTAAATGGAACCAACTGAGGGAAATCATTGTTCAAAAGAAGATTTGAAAATGTGTCTTTTTGAAAGCGGAATTTGAAATCACTCATGTGCAAGGAGTTTAGTGAGACAAGGTGGCTCACGGTATAAGAATCATCTGGGGGGACTTTGAGGAGAAATCCACAGACATGCACTCAGGTTCAGAATGGAATGTGTCTGACCACATTCAGCCTGTGTGTTTAAAGGGACTTTGTTGTTGAGACCATTGGATCTTACAGTATACATTGTAACCCATGTTAACTTTAAGTCTGTGTCTATTTGTGAAGGTGACAAAGTCCCTCATGGTAGGCTAGTGAAAAAGGTTGGATCTCATGGGATAAAGGGGGAGGTGGCTAGATGGGTGGAGAACTGGCTTTGTCATAGAAGACAGAGGGTGGTAGTGGAAGGGTCTTTTTCCGGCTGGAGGCCTGTGACTAGTGGTGTTCCGCAGGGCTCTGTATTGGGACCTCTGCTGTTTGTGATTTATATAAATGATCTGGAAGAAGGTGTAACTGGGGTGATCAGTAAGTTTGCGGACGACACAAAACTGGCAGGACTTGCAGATAGTGAGGAACATTGTCAGAGGCTACAGAAGGATATAGATAGGCTGGAAATTTGGGCAAAGAAATGGCAGATGGAGTTCAATCCTGATAAATGTGAAGTGATGCATTTTGGTGGGAATAATGTAGGGAGGAGCTACACGATAAATGGAAGAACCATAAAGGGTGTAGAGACGCAGAGGGACCTGGGTGTGCAAGTCCACAGATCTTTGAAGGTGATGTCACAGGTGGAGAAGGTGGTGAAGAAGGCATATGGCATGCTTGCCTTTATAGGACGGGGCATAGAGTATAAAAGTTGGGGTCTGATGTTGCAGATGTATAGAACGTTGGTTCGGCCGCATTTGGAATACTGCGTCCAGTTCTGGTCGCCACACTACCAGAAGGACGTGGAGGCTTTGGAGAGAGTACAGAGGAGGTTTACCAGGATGTTGCCTGGTATGGAGGCGCTTGGTTATGAGGAGAGATTGGGGAAACTGGGGTTGTTCTCCTTGGAAAGACGGAGGATGAGGGGAGACTTAATAGAGGTGTATAAAATTATGAAAGGCATAGATAGGGTGAACGGTGGGAAGCTTTTCCCCGGGTCGGTGGTGACGTTCACGAGGGGTCATAGGTTCAAGGTGAAGGGGGGGAGGTTTAACACAGATATCAGAAGGACATATTTTACACAGAGGGTCGTGGGGGCCTGGAATGTGTTGCCGGGCAAGGTGGTGGAGGCGGACACACTGGGAACGTTTAAGACTTATCTAGACAGCTATATGAACGGAGTGGGAATGGAGGGATACAAAAGAGTGGTCTAGTTTGGACCAGGGAGCGGCGCGGGCTAATTGTTCTTTGTTTCTCGTTTCAAGGCTTCATTCTATGATCATCTTGCTGGTGCCAGTACAGAGCGAGACTGCGGATAGTTGGGAACCTGTCTCGGGGGCAGGGAATTCAGATGGTGTTCGTAAAGCAGAAGTGGAAATGAATAGGGTTGGGAAGCATTTTCTGATCAGGGCCAGTGTGATCTCCTGGACTCGTTTCGATCGCCACAGGGGGTCGGAGAGGAATTTCCCAGATTTTTTTTTCCCCATATTGGCCCTGGTGTTTTCACTCTGGGTTTTCGCCTCTCCCTGGAGATCACATGGTCTGGAATGGGGGGTTGGGGGTGAGTTAATAGGTTGTGATGAACAAAGCATCGTAGCTGTGAGGGACAGCTCGGTGGATAGGATATTAGGATGTAGATAGGCTGGAAAATTGGGCGGGGATCCTGGATTCAGGATTCAATCCTGGACCGGGGAGCGGCGCGGGCTTGGAGGGCCGAAGGGCCTGTTCCTGTGCTGTATTGTTCTTTGTTCTTTGTGAGGGGGTTAAAGCATTGTATCATAGTGAAACTTTTCATGTTTAATGATTTTTTTTCCTGTTGTTAAAAACTAACGAGCGGTCCTGTGACTTTGTTCCTCCGCGCTTTCTAAAAAAGAAACTCACAATCTTTTGAGCCAGAGTTCCATACTGGGGTCTTTCTGCCCAGTTATAACACCAGCTGGGATTGTAACAGAACAAGCAGGACAATGCACAGGGACAGAAAGTCAGTCCCAAGCTAAAGAACAGAAAGTTCTACAAAACTAGGGAATGGGTCAGAGGTAAAGCCATAGGCTGTGAAGTCAAAGGAAGCTAAAGTATGAAGTAGTGAGAGGTTCCTAGTTCAAGACATGACTGCAAGGTTCAGACCTGGTGGTATCAGCAAGAGAGAAGCCAGATATGAGTGGCAATCATAAGGTTAGTGACATCTTAATACAGTCTGTGGAACAGTAGTGCTCTGTTGGCCTGGTTGGGTACCTAAGAGTTGCGTAGAAGCTTTACTGCATGCATTTTCAGATGCACATCAGGCCTTGCTCACTCTCAGTACACCATCTATTCTGGCCTGAATGGTTTTTTGAGCTCTGCAATTCACGCAGTGTCTTACCCATAAGACCATGAGATATAGGAGCAGAATTAGGCCATTCGGCCCATCAGGTCTGTTCCGCCATTCAATCATGGTTGATATGATTCTCATCCCCATTCTCCTGCCTTCCCCCCATAACCCTTGATTCCCTTATTGCTCAATAACCTATCTATCTCTGTCTTAAAGACACTCAATGACTTGGCCTCCACAGCCTTCTGTGGTAGAGTTCCACAGATTCACCACTTTCTGGCTGAAGAAATTCCTCCTCATCTCAGTTTTAAAGGAGCGTTCCTTCACTCTGAGGTTGTGTCCTCAAGTTCTCGTCTCTCCCACTAGTGGAAACATCCTCTCCACATCCACTCTATCCAGACCTCTCAGTATTCTGTAAGTTTTAATCAGATTCCCCCTCATCCTTCTAAACTCCATCGAGTATAAACACAGACCCCCTCAACCACTCCTCATATGACAAACTCTTCATTCCTGGGATCATTCTTGTGAACCTCCTCTGGACCCCTCCAAGGCCAGCAGACCCTTCCTTAGTATGGGGCCCAAAAATGCTCACAATATTCCAAATGGGATCTGACCAGAGCTTTAGTCAGGCTCAGCAGTACATCCCTGCTCTTGTATTCTCGCGCTCTCGAAATGAATGCTAACATTGAATTTGTCAACTGAACCTGCATGTTAACATTAAGAGAGTCCTGAACCAGGACAAAGTTTCACCAGGATCTTTGTAAGAAGAATTTATTTTCAAGTCTAATGATTTTTGTAAAGCAGGCATTGTGCATCAGCGATATCTCATAGAGTAATGACTAAGAAGGAAATATCAATTATTGGCAGTACGGGTGGATGGAGGGAGGAATGGCTTGGGTATTAGGAATGATTCCTGCTCATCATGAATAGTGCATGAGATCGTCAATATGTATAGATGAAGACTTGGTTAAACGCATGCCCCAAAGACCAGCATCTCCAATAATACATTACTTCATAAATATTGCACTGGATTTTCGCTTCGTTATATCACCTAGGCATTTGTTTTAGGAGGTAGTTGGGACTCTAAGAGAGGATTAAAGGCTAGAATGCAAAGGAAGATACAAAACATGCTGGAACAGTCATCAATGATTCTGATCCATTGTTTTTTTAATACATGAAATATAAAAGAGCATGTGCCATGCTACTTGAACAATTCAGGGGAGACAGTGGTGTAGTGGCATTGTCACTGGATTAATAATCCAGAGATCCTGGGCAAGACCTCGGGACCCAGGTTCAAATCCCACGATGGTAGATGGTGACATTTGAATTCAATAAAAATCTGGAATTAAGATGGCCTTGAAGCCTTTGTCGATTATCATAAAAACCCACCTGGTTCATCCTTATCTGGTGTGGTCTGCATGTGATTCCAGAGCCACAGGAATATGGTTAACTCTCAAGTACCCTCTGGAAGGGAGGGCATTGAGGATGGGCAAGAAATTCTGAACCCAGCCAGCAATGCCAACATCTCGTAAATGAAATTTAAAAAATCACTGTTGTATCCTACCAACATTAAAATGCTTCTGCAACATAAGCAACTGAAGTGGTGAAACCTGGATAGTTGAGACAGATTTTGGGCCCGTGCTTGATGTCTAAGGGGACAGTCAGGGACACAAGGTGCCACTGAATCACTGAGCAGTGCATTTACTCCGTCACTCCTCATTATCATCATCACCTTGGACAGGGCCAGGAGTGAGGCTGGAGCACCTGCGTTATTCACATCAGGAAGCAACTTGTAAAATGCAAAGTGAATTCCTATGACATACAGAGGACAGGAGATACAAGTGGACTCACTGTACGTGTTTGGCCTATTTGTACCAGTGCTGAGTGGCCTAACCTTTTCTAAGTAAAGGGATCACCGGAGGCTGCTCTGTAAACGGCCCAAAACCAGAGGGCATGATCATACCTGCTGTTCATAGAATCATAGAATCATAGTATCCCTACTGTGCAGAAGGAGGTCATTCGGCCCATCAAGCCTGCACCGACCACAATCCCACCCAGGCTCTAATGCTGCAAGCCCACGTTTTTACCCTGCTAATCCCCCTGACACTAAGAGGCAATTTATCATGGCCAATCCACACCTTTGGACTGTGGGAGGAAACCGGAGCACTCGAAGGAAACCCACGCAGACACGGGGAGAACGTGCTGACTCCACACAGACAGTGACCCGAGTCTGGAATTGAACCCAAGTCCCTGGCACTGTGAGGCAGCAGTGCTAACCACTGTGCCACCGTGCCGCCCCCATGCCACACTCCCACTGCAGCAAGCTCGGAGAATTTGGCGGCCAGCCAAATCTCTGTTCACTGCAACGGAATGGGAAAAACCCACTGGCATAAACGATGATAAGATTCTGGCCAGGATGTTTTGAACTTTTACGCCTGTTGGTCTTGGGAGAGAAGGAATGCTTACATTGAGCCCACAATAAAACTCTAGTTTACTGTTGGCCAATGCAAGGCCTCCCCCACCTGGAATTATTTTTCCTTGTCCCATTGTGGGAGCCGTCTGATTTCACATCCCCTCAAACTACTATGGAGGCTGAAGCTCACCAGGAGGTCTTGTGGTGCAGTGGGTGGCGTCCCTGTCTCTGAGTCAGAAGCTCTGGGTTCGAGTCCCACCCCAGGACTGGGTGGCCAAGGAAAGTGCGTTCATAAAGCGGCTAAACAGGCTGAGTGTCAATCTGGAAATCCTTCCAGCATGCCAATGGCTGGTGGTGAAAGCGGGAGAGACTCCTGGTCAGCCACACTTGATGCGAGTGGTGCCCCCTACTGAGTTGGATGATCAACCATAATCAGACCAAATGGCGGAGCAGGCTCGAAGGGCCAAATGGCCTATTCCTGCTCCAATCTGTTCTCTGATTCATGTATAAAATTCAAAGAGGGCAAGGTTGTTAAGGCATTGTTGGACAGTTCAGAACTAGAAGTTATAATCTCTGTATAAAGGGTCAACCATTTATAACTGAATTGAGGAGACACTTCTTCACCCAGAGGCTTATCAATATTCAGAATTCTCTACCCCAGAAGGTTGAGTCCATTCAAGGAAAAGGTCAATAGATTTTTGGACAGTTAAGGGAATCAAAAAATACGGGAATTTGCTGGGAGAGAGGTGATTTACAAGTTCAAATCGGCCCATAAGACTTGGAGAACAAACAATAGTAATGCAGTGGCTGTAATTTATCTGGATTTTTAAAGACCTTCAATTAGTTGCTCCATAATAGATTAATGAATGAAGTCAGAGAATGCAGAGTCAGGGGAGAAGTGACTGAATGGATTATTGATCACAAGAGAGATAGGAGACAGTGGGAGGGAAGGGTGATCATCCAGAGTGGCAGAAGGTCAGAAGCATTGTTCAACAAGGATCAATGCTGTTCACAACTTACATGAGCAAGTTCTTCACAGCTTAAATGAAAAATCATAGTTTGCTAATTTGTGGATAACGCCAAACTGAGGTGGGAGGAAAGGATAATACTGCGGAGGATTGCAAACAAATCATGGGAGGACATTAGTAAAACTTGCAGAAACGGGCAAATAATTGGAGAATGATTCTCAACACAGATAAACGTGAGGTCGGACATTTTGGTAGGAAGATTGGGCAGGTCACTTATTACATGCAAGTCCAGGTGCAGTGGAGGAACAAAGAGACCCTGGAGCGAAAATCACTATAATTTGTACCAGAGGTTAGCAAGGCCGTTAATAAAGAAAATCGAGCACTGGGCTTTCTTCTGGACAGAAAGGCGGAGAGGTGAACTAATAAAGGTTTAAAATGATGGAGGTTTTGATGGAGTGGATACAGAGAGAAAGTTTCCTCTTGTGAGGAAGACCATAACTAGAGGCCATCAGTGTAAGGTAGTCATCAAGGAATCCAAGCGGGAATTCAGAAGCAACATCTTGACAAAGTGAAGCTGGTACATGGTGGGATCAGTGTGAGTTTGGAGTCGTGAGTTAAAAAGATGCACAAGAGAGCTATGCTGGGAAAAAAAAATCCACGAGTGACATTACAAGAGAAGCAGACATTCATTGGTTGGTGAGAATCTGCTGTTGGGGAAGGTCTTTAAGCAGGTGAAAATATGAAAAATGCACTAAATTTAATAGAAGCTGCTACTTATATTTAAGTAAGAAGATATATTTAAGGGCGGCATGGTGGCACAGTGGTTAATGTTACTGCCTCACAGCACCAGGGACCAGGTTCGATTCTTGGGTCACTGTCTGTGTGGAGTCTGCACATTCCCCCCGTGTCTGCGTGGGTTTCCTCCGGGTGCTCCAGTTTCCTCCCATAATCCGAAAGACGTGCTGGTTAGGTGCATTGGCCATGCTAAATTTTCCCTCAGTGTACCTGAACAGGCACCGGAGCGTGGCGACTGGGTGATTTTCACTGCAACTTCATTGCAGTGTTAATGTAAGCCTACTTGTGACTAATAAATAAACCTGAAATCAACCCCATAAATTAAGCAATGCTAGCCTACATCACAGGGAAAGAAAGACTTGCATTTACTTCGTGCCTATCGTAACCTTAAGAAATCCCAAAGTGCTTGGCAGTCAGTTAAGTACTTTTGAGCTATTGTTATTGTTGGAATGTGGGACATATTACAAAGAGACCAAGATCATGTGGTACATATTGAAACCTTCATCCTTGCCTTTGTTACCGTGGCTATTCGAGCGCACACCTGATCAACAACTCATGTCATCCCTTGTCATCCTAAACTCTGCTGCCAGTGTCTCCTCTTCCATCAGGTCCCATTCACCCACCACTGACCCACATTGACTCTTGATAAAGAATCACCTCAATTTTAAAATTTCCTTCTGCCTTTAGCTGCCGTAGGAAAAGTAGAACAGAATTTAAGGAAAAAAGAAGCCATGCAGTCCTCGAGAGATGTTTGTAGCCCTTCAGTTGGGTCCTCTTGTGCATTCTTGCTTTTAATCCCTCCAGCATTTGAGACCATGGCACCATAATCTCCTTGGATTGGCAATCAACAACACATTGCCATTCTGCAACAGTTTACCTTTACATAACTTCCGAGGCACTAGTTGCTGCAAAGAAAGTGAGCGTAACCAGGCCATTGAAATGAAGAAGGTAAACTTTGAAGATACCTGGATAGTCACATGAGCAGCCTGGGAATGGAGGGATACAAACGATTGGTCTAGTTGGACCGAGGAGCGGCACAGGCTTGGAGGGCCGAAGGGCCTGTTTCCTGTGCTGTACTGTTCTTTGTTCTTTGTATAAGCGAATGGGATGTGAGGGTGGATGTTCAGGTATCTCTATGGTGCGATGGGGAGGTGGAGTGGGGGTGCGTTGGCAGTGTGGCGTCGAATCGGAAGAGGCGTTGGATCGAGTGGGAGTGTGGGTTGGTCGGGGTGGGGGGAGGGTATGTCAGGTTGGGGGTGGGGGTGATCGAGTGGGGGTGGGTGTTTGGGTTGGTCAGGGTGTGGGGGGGATGTCAGGTTGGGGATGGGGGGCGATCAAGTGGGGGGGTGTGGTGGGTTGGTCGGGGTGGGGGAGTATGTCAGGTTGGGGATAGGGGTGATCGAGTGGGGCCGTGTGGTGGGGTGGCCGGGGTGGGGGAGGGGGGATGTTAGGTTGGGGATGGGGGGGTGATCAAGTGGAAGTGGGTGCGTGGGTTGGTAGGGGTGGGGGGGGGGGGGTGGAGTGTCAGGGTGACGGGGGGGGTGATGGAGTAGGGCGGTGTGGTGGGGCGGTGTGGTGGAGTGGTCAGGGTGTGGGGGGGGTACGTCAGGTTGGGGATGGGGGAGTGGAGTGTCAGGTCTGAATATGCGAGGAGGGAGGGTGTGGTGCTGGGTCAATGATGGGGATGTTGGGGTGTTGTGGGTTCGAGCCTGGGTCAGGTCAGGGAAGTTGGGAGGAAATAGGTGGAGCGGGGTGCTTGGTTGTGGATCCTCTGGGGTGGGGGAGAGGGGGTGGGGGAGGGGGGGGGGGGGTGGTGGTTATGGGGTTGATGCTATACTGTCCTCAGCTCAGTCTGGTGTTTAAAATAGTGACTCTGAAGTTAAAGTGCCTTTATTTCTTTCCAACTCACCATTAGGGTGAGACATACTAGAACCATCTGAAATTAATGATTTAAACCGCTTTGTCGGATGGTTCTCAGTGCAGCACAATTGTCCAGGGGGCATGAGCACTTAGGACAATTGCCGAGTAAACCCTGACATGGGGACTTCCAAGAGAGTACCCCACAAGTCCTAAACTGAGGAGCCAGGAAGTTATGGCAGCCTTGGCAGGTCAACTCTAGAGTTCTCACTCTAAGCCTCTCTACTACCACTGAAATGTTCCTTACAACCTGCCTCTTTGACCAAGCTGTTGTTAATCTCCCTTCAAACCAAGTAGAAATAAAGGCACTTGTAACTTTCATGTGTGGCACACGGGACTGAATGACATTTGCTATATTCTCTATACTATCATATTTACAATGCAAAATATAGATCACAGCATAGACCATCAACTATTCCATCACTGTTTCCGCATTTACTGCTTAAACCTCAACATTTGACTGGGAAGATGGTTCACTTCTAATGGATTCTTATTTTCAGATTCTGACATGTAATATTGATGTCAATCAGTTTAGCTGTCCAAGTTAGTCTTCAACGTTATTAGTAAAACATATGCACTAATTGTTAAGCTTCCAGTTCATATTAGCAGTGGTGAATGCAACAACATGATATCATCCCTCTTGCGTTTGATTAAGCATCATTCACATGTGCCTTGTGTCATACCAAAAATGTTCAGCTTGGAGAAATACGTGCCGGGCTTTGGGGAAAGAATAAAGAAGTGGGATTGGTGAACAGCTTTTTCAAAGAGTCAACATCGGCATGAAGGGCCAAATGGCCTCTCCCTGTAAATTTAAGTTTATTTATTAGTGTCACAAGTAGGCTTACATTAACACTGCAGTGAGGCTACTGTGGAAAATCCCCCAGTCGCCACAATCCAGTGCCTGTTTGGGTACACTGAGGGAGATTTTAGCATGGACAATGCCCCTAACCAGCACACCTTTCGGACTGTGGGAGGAAACCGGAGCACCCGGAGGAAACCCACGCAGACACGGGGAGAAAGTGCAAACTCCGCACAGACAGCGACCCAAGGTGGGAATCAAACCCGGGTCCCTGATGCTGTGAGGCAGCAGTGCTAACCATTGTGCCACCGTGCTGCCCCATACTATAAGAATCTATGATTCTGCCAAATATATAAAACCTAGTACCCTGATTTTTAAAGAAATAAAAATTGAAATGCGTTGTTCAAAAACAGTCATGGTGAAAAATGTAAATAATATACCTGAACAGTATGTATCGACGTAAAGTTTTGTGAACTCATTAATTATTTGCAAAACATTGAGGCTATTATGCATGCGACTGACTTGCAACTTTGATACTCATGGGCAGTGCATAGCAACCATTCACAGGATCAGACAGCCATGTAATATTACCTTCACAAATGTGCCAACACTTTAGTCGAATTGTTCTAGAGGAATTTTCAAGGGAATTCAAATGAATTACAACAGAGACGTAATTTATGGAAGAATAAAGAAAAGCCATCATTGTCAGCTAGGAAAACTGATTTTAATTTCAGAATATTTCACACAACAATTGCTCAATTATGAAATGACTGCTATCTGCCACAATAAATATTAAAGTCATGGAAATGTTTAACATGCAAATGAACGGGGAGCTGAGTTACTGTAGCAACACAAGGGAGAGGAACTGTAAGTAATCTCCACAAATAGGAAACAAAGCCTGAATAATGGGGTCAGTTTTGAATGATTGCTTTCGGCCACAACCCTGCCTGATGTAAAAAGTTAAAAAGTTTATTTATGAGGCACAAGTAGGCTTACATTAACACTGCAATGAAGCTACTGTGAAAATCCTCCAGTCGCCACATTCCAGCACCTGTTCGGGTACACTGAGGGAGAATTTAGCATGGCCAAAGCACCCTAACCAGCATGTCTTTCGGGCTGTGTGAGGAAACCAGAGCACCCGGAGGACACCCACACAGACACGGGGAGAACGTGCAAACTCCTCACAGACAGTGACCCAAGCTGGGAATCGAACTGGCCATTAGAAATAGATCCATCCATACTACAATTTTTCCCCTCCTTTCATGAGAATAATAGGGAATATATTTGAAAGGAATCAACTTTAGACAACATTCCCGACTTATTCTTTAAGAATTCATAGTCACTGTGTTCTGTCTCTTCACACCCACACATGGACGCAGAAGAATTTTCTGATGAGTGTTTATTCGCAAACCATGTTCTGGTTACTTCAGTACATCGGTCATCAGACTAGAGGAGCAGGAGTACGCCATTTGGCCCATCGAGTTTGAGCCTGCTCCACCACTCAATTCGATCATGACTGATCATCTACCTCAACACCAATTTCCCGCACTATCCCTCAATCTCATTATTCGCCGGAAATCTATTGATTCAGTCTTGAACAATGATTGAGCCCCTCCCCACCCCTCCACCGCCCTCCGGGGTAGAGAATTCCAAAGATTCACCACTTTCTTAGATAAGAAATTCCTCCTTCTCATCTCACCCCATGCACCCCAAATATATTCTCTTCCACCTTCTTCCATCAGAAAAAAGATACAAAAGTTTGAAAAAAATACCAACCGACTCAAGAACAGCTTCTCCCCTGTTGCCAACAGACTTTTGAATGGACCGACCTCATATTAAGCTGATCTTTCTCGGCATCTTATGGCTGCAACTCTATATTCTGCACCCTCTCCTTTCCTTCTCCCCAATATACTCTATAAACAGTAGGTTTTGCCTGCACAGTGAGCAAGAAACAATACTTTTCATTGTGTCCCAATACATGTGACAATAATAAATCAAATCAAATCACATATTAAATGACTTACCCTTTATCCTGAGATACTGTGCTCTTATGTTAGACTCACCAGCCAGGGGAAACATCCTATCTACATCTACCCTGTTATGCCTTGTAAGAATTTTGTAGCCTGCAAGTGCTAAAACTCCATCCTATCGGAGCTCGTCAGAGCCAGTGTCAGAAACTCAATTTCTGTTGGTTCTACTCACCAAACTTTAATACATTTTAATTCACTTGCCAACTGATTAACATTCAACAATAAAGAAAACCATCAGTTAAAACTGCTATTCTCATAAATTTCCATTTTGAACTTAATGTTTTGTGACATTTTCGGTGAAACTGACACGGAAGGTGGGATATGAGATGGTTTTCAGCCAGTGAAATTAACTCTCTGGCCACTAGTTGGTGCACAGTAACTCCAACCGAGCAAAAACGAGGGGGGGGGGGGGGGGGTGACCAAATAAAAAAAAACTCATAACCGTGTGTACATAAACGGACACAACCGACTAAAGTACCAACAGACAATACAGACAGAGGAGAAATTTAATCAGAATTTAATCAGATTCTGTTCTGTTGACTTGTCCTGCCTTGAATTAATGCAGATTCTTACTCGGGGTTTGGTAACCACGTTGATGCGCGTTGAACCGACCGTGAAGATCCATCCACTGGATCTTTCCCTGTGCTGGCAGAAGAATATCGAAGGCGCTGATTGAGAAGCGCTGGCTATGTGTGCGCCCCTGTTGCATTTGGGCACCTTCCCAGCCTGGTAACGTTACAACAGTACATTCTTAATCGCAAAATCGCCCGTTTGCTTCCAGTTTTCTGATCGTGTTTTGAAAAAAATAAAAGGCCAAAAATCGTTTTTAAGAAAAGCAGGTGACAAAGTTGGAAAGATAAGATTTGGAGGGGGCTGGAGAAGCAAGTTTAGCAACACAAAGAGATCTCACCTCGTACGTTGCTTGACAATATCAAGCTATTTTTAAAAAATGATCTGTTGATATGTTTCAGTACTGCCAAGTCCATGCAAGTTGATATTCCCTCAAACCACAACAACAGCAACAATATGAAATGCCTTTACACCCAGGCGTGTTTTTGAATGGTTTTCTCACAAACAGGCCAACAGAGGTTGCACAGAAGCGCAACATGTCTGAGGCAGCCTCAGAAATAAAAGCAAACTAACTTGCTCTTTAACAAGAAAAGTAAGAGGTCCTTACCTGAGAAACACCGCAACTCCCCAGAAATAAACCCACAAAACGGCTACCGGATGACATTTGCCTTCGATCATATTGGCTTTATCACAAGGTCCTGTAGAGATGGACAGTTTTTAAAGGAGTTCTTCTCACTGGCTTGTATCCCTTAGCCTCCAGGACCAAGGACAGCGTTCATTTCTCAATGGCGTGGGATGTTGCTTATTTATTTGCTTTTTTTGTTGTTGCAAAATCTTACGGATGTTTTGCAAATATTTGAGTATTTGCTTTTCCCTCTCTCTCTCCCTCCCTCCACCCCGGCAGTTAAAGGTCCCAGGATCACGTCTTCGAAGTCAAGGGCATCGCTGATGTTAAGTGCGTGGAGCGGTCGCTCCTCCAGCCCGCTCGCTTCCCCAGTAACATTTTCTACCGAGTGATTTGCCAGGAGCAGGGGGGGGGGGGGGGGGAGGGGGAGTTTGGGAGGGGTGGGGGTGGGGATTGCTAGGGGTGGTGAAGGAGGAGTGGGGGGTGGGGGGCAGGACACGCCGTGCAACTAAACTTCACGCTGTGAAGTGGGAGGGAGAAAGACTTTGATAGACAGGGGAGCTGACCAGTCGTGGGGGGTGCGAAGCTGCCAACTGGTGGTGGGTAGAGGGGGGTGAGGTTGGCAGAATTCGTTTGCTGAGGGGGCTTAGGGGGCAGGTTCAGAGATGAGGATTGACAAGGGGGGGGGGGGTGGAGAGGGGGACGATCACGGGCAACCAAGTGGTGCAAAAGGAATCAAGAGTGAGGATTTGCTGTCAGATAACAATGCACTGAATGCTCCAGCTCTGTGTGTGTGTGTGTGTCTGTGCTTAAACATTAAAATAGTCACCAAATGATGGGAGAAAACATTTTTCCCCCCCCACAGATCCACAGTTTCTTCTGGCCACGCGTTACATTGTTCCCCTCCCCCTCCAACCATTTAAACTTGTGACAAATACGTCCATTGCTTCGTTAGCTTACACACACAGTTAGACAGCAGACTCATGGTGAGAATTGGGCTGCTGGATATGAAGCGACCGCGGAGATATTTGCAGTTCGGTTTCACTGGCATTTGGAGAGGAGAGCTGGCATCTCAGTGCGATGAGATTCAGATGTGTTGCGTTGCCCACCTCTCCTGACAACACTCAAGACTTTTGCCTTTTTGTTCCAAATGTGCAACAAATAGGCTTTGGCTGATTAAGCAAAGTTAACTTCACGGATTAATTTAGTTTCCGGTATTTTAAAAAAAATCATTTCAATTAAATTTAAAGACGTGTCACTCTTCAAGAATCTGCCAATTCCACGAACTCTCTCGTTTCCCACCTGGCTAATTGTCCACGACTATTACCTCCCAAAGGGGGTTTTATCCCTTAATTGCCCCAGTCACGCGGATTTAAGTCACAACGGTGGCTTCGAATTATGAATTAGTTATTTGCTTTTTTTAGTTGAATATGTATATAGATTTGGAGACATGTTAAAACTGCAAGGTGTCGCCTCGCAAACCCAGGTTTCAACTGCAGTGCCAGTGGCTGAGCTGTTTGAACTGAAGACCTCTGTACGTCCCCCACGGAAATCACTGATGGGGCGCCCCACTGTGTTAAAGGCTTTCGTCTCTGTCTCCCTCCCTCCTCCACTGCTTCCTGCCTGGGAGAAAATACCCTCTACAGGGGCAGCTCCGAAGTAGCACCATCCAGCATTATCACTCTCAACTCCTGTGCTGTCAAGATGACTGTTGATGCCGACACAACACCTTGGTTAGTGAGAGGAGGATGTAATGAAACCATCCATCACTGTCAGCAGCCTGTTTAACCTTGAACTTCTCCCAGCCTGAGCGGATATTTATGCAGTGCATCGAGCGTTGTCCTGCTAATTTACCCTTTTTATTTTCCTGCAAATACAATGTAAGCCTATAGAAAAAGCACTGCATCCCCCCCGCAAAAAAAAACACCCTGACATTGGTTTACAGGTGGATTAACAGCAAACACACTCGTTTCCAAGACTACTCACCTGTTGCACATTACTCACAGGTTCAGATGCAACGGTAAGAGAGACTGGGATCCGAGGGCACAGCCTCAGAGTAAAGAACCGAGTTGAGGAGGAATTTCTTCAGCGAGAGGGTGGTGAATCTGTGGAATTCATTGCCACAGAGGGCTATGCAGGTCAGGTCATTGTCTATAAGGCAGAGATAGGTAGGTTCTTGATTGGTAAGGGGATCAAAGGTTACGGGGAAAAGGCAGGAGAATGGGGTTGAGAAACATATCAGCCATGATTGAATGATGGAGCAGACTCGATGGGCCGAATGGTCTAATTCTGCTCCTATATCTTATGGTCTAACATAAATTCCCACACGACCCCTAATCTGTTATTCTCACATATTTCCAGTTAGTTTCAGGTCTCTGAAATGTGTGCCTCTTCTCTTTAATAGATCCTCCAAGACATATAGGGGGCCATTCTCCCAGCCTGCTGTGCTGCTTTTATAGTGCAGCGGGCCGGGAAACTCGAGCGGAGGCTGTTTTGCGGGCTCCCCGATGGGCGCCACGGCTTCCATGCCTCTGCGGCAGCCAGATTTCCAGCGCCAACACCTCCACGCCGATTTCCGGCATGGAGCTGCATACCTCATTTAAATTCTAATTTTAATTATCATTAGCGGGCCTGGGACTGAAGTCTCCAGGCCAGCTAGTGTCTCCCCCCGACAGGAGTGGTTCACTACAGCAGTGTTTAGTATAGCCCCCTGGGCATTGCCAGCTTTGCAATGCCAGCCTGGGTCCCTCTGGCACTGCCAATGGGCAAAATGCCAATGCCCAGGGGGCACCTTGGCACTGGGCATTGGGCAGTGTCAAGGGGGTAGGGCCTAATGGGGCAGGACCTCTGGGGGTGATTGGTGTGGGTGGGGGGCTCTGCTGTCACTTTGTATTTGGGCTAAGTGACAGAAGGAGGAAGGCCAGCGATCGGGGCTGACCATCGGGGTGGGAGGGGGTTGGCCTGCTGGGGGATTCAGGCTTCGGGGGGGTCAGGATTGCAGGGGAAGGGGGGTGGATCGGGGGGATTGGGAGACTGGGGCTGTGGAGGGGTTGGGGAACACCGAGGTAGGCTGGGGGGGAGTTGGGGATGGCCCGGGCATGTTCGGGGGCCAGTGATCAGTCCATTGGAGGAGCAGGGTTGTGGGATTGGCCAGCGAGTGAGCTGGCCAATGATTGGGAGGCCAGCAGTACGGGGCCACTGCGCATTCGCCGATCCCTGCTCTGACAGATCTGAGCATGTGCAGTGGCCCGCTCAGCGCTATGCTGCCAGCCTCTCCAGCGGGAATAGGTCCTGCCCACTAATTTTTGGACTGAATAACCTTAGTGCACTCTGCAGTGTACAGAGTCTGGGAGATTCATTTTGACAGTCCTGCTGAAAAAACCAGCGTGATTTACTCCAGTTTTTACGCAAATTTGTCACTTCAAACTTTTTTGGAAGAATTGCCCCAATCTTTAACACTGATGATATGGTGGCTGGAGTGATATTGTCCAGTGGTTCAGATCCACATCCATGTTATTGAAAGTGCATCTTAAGATTGTTTGGAAACAGTCCAAGGTATCAGTTAATTTCTCATTCCACTCAAGAAAGGTTCCAGAGATGAGGAACTTCAGTTATGAGGATAGATTGGAGAGGGTAGGACTGTTCTCCCTGGAGAGAAGAAGGCTGAGAGGAGATTTGATAGAGATGTTCAAAATCATGAGAGGGCTGGACAGAGTAATCAAGGAGCAACAAGGATCGAGAATGAGGGGGACACAGATTTAAAGTGATTTACAAAAGAAGCAAATGTGATGTGAGAAAAAACGTTTTCACACAGCGAGTGGTTCCGGTCTGGAATGCACCTCCTGGAAGCGACCGTGGAGATATTTGCAGTTCGGTTTCACTGACATTTGGAGAGGAGAGCTGGCATCTCAGTGCGATGAGATTCAGATGTGTTGCGTTGCCCACCGCTCCTGACAACACTCAAGACTTTTGCCTTTTTGTTCCAAATGTACAACAAATAGGCTTTGGCTGATTTGGCTGAAGACCGGTGATTTACCCCGTGATTTGGCTGCAGGAAGCGTAAAGGAGAACATGCCCCTGTCTACACCAATGGGGATGAAGTAGAAAGTGTTGAGAGCTTCAAGTTCTTAGGTGTCCAGATCACCAACAACCTGTCCTGGTCCCCCCATGCCGACACTATAGTTAAGAAAGCCCACCAACGCCTCTATTTTCTCAGAAGACTAAGGAAATTTGGCATGTCAGCTACAACTCTCACCAACGTTTACAGATGCATCTTAGGAAGCATTCTTTCTGGTTGTATCACAGCTTGGTATGGCTCCTGCTCTGCCCAAGACCACAAGAAACTACAAAAGGTCGTGAATGTAACCCAATCCATCACGCAAACCAGCCTCCCATCCATTGACTCTGTCTACACAGAGGTGTTGTTGCCTATCCTTACTGATTGTGGACTGTGAGTTAGGAAGTTCAGGATCCAGTCACAGAGGGAGGTGCCGAGGCCCAGGCCACGGAGTTTGGAGATGCGTTTTGTGGGAATAATAGTGTTGAAGGCTGAGCTGTAGTCAACAAACAGGAGTCTGACATAGGTGTCCTTGTTATCTAGGTGTTCCAGGGTTGAGTGCAGGACCAGGGAAATGGTGTCTGCTGTGGACCTGTTGTGGCGGTAGGCAAACTGTAGTGAATCCAGGTAGGCCGGGAGGCTGGAATTGATTCGTGCCATGACTAGCCTTTTGAAGCATTTCATAATGATGGATGTCAGAGCCACTGGCCGATAATCATTAAGGCACGGTGCTTGGTTTTTTTTAGGTACCGAGATGATGGTCATCTTCTTGAAGCAGATAGGGACCTCAGATTGTTGTAAAGAGAGGTTGAAGATGTCTGTGAATACCTCCACCAGCTGATCCACGCAGGATCTGAGTGCTCATCTGGGTATCCCATCCAGGCCAGAAAGCTGCTCTGACATCTGCAATGGTGACCCCAGATACAGGTTCTTCCAGGGCTTCCAGGGTGGAGGGCATGCTTTCGCTGACCTCAGGCTCAAAACGGGCATAGAATGCATTGAGCTCATCAGGGAGGGGTGCGTTAAAGTCGGCGATTTGTAGTTAAGAAAACCCACCAATGCCTCTACTTTCTCAGAAGACTAAGGACATTTTTTTTTCATAGAATCCCTACAGTGCAGAAGGAGGCCATTCAGCCCACCGAGTCTGCACCGACCACAATCATACCCAGACCCTATCCCTGTGTTTACCCGAGGTAGTCCCCCTGACACTAAGGGGCAATTTAGCATGAACAATCCACCTAATCCACACATCTTTGGACTGTGGGAGGAAATCGGAGCACCTGGAGGAAACCCACACAGACACTGGGAGAACGTGCAAACTCCACACAGACAGTGACCCAAGCCGGGAATCGAACCCGGGTCCCTGGCGCTGTGAGGCACCAGTGCTAACCAATGTGCCACCACGCCGCCCCTGAAATTTGGAATGTCCGCTACGACTCCCACCAACTTTTACAGATGCACCATAGAAAGCATTCTTTCTGGTTGTATCACAGTTTGGTATGGCTCCTGCTCTGCCCAAGACCGCAAGAAACTATAAAAGGTCGTGAATGTAGCCCAATACATCACACAAACCAGCCTCCCATCCATTGACTCCGTCTACACTTCCCGCTGCCTCAGCAAAGCAACCAGCATAATTAGGGACCCCATGCATCCCAGACATACTCTCTTCCACCTTCTTTCCTTGGGACAAAGATACAAAAGTCTGAGATCACGTACCAACCGCATCAAGAACAGCTTCTTCCCTGCTGCTGTCAGATTTCTGAATGGACTTACCTTGCATTAAGTTGATCTTTCTCTACACTCTAGCTATGACTGTAACACTACATTCTGCACTCTCTCCTTTCCTTCTCTATGAATGGTATTCTTTGTCTGTATAGCGCGCAAGAAACAATACTTTTCACTGTATGTTAATACATGTGACAATAATAAATCAAATCGAATCAAAAGAAGTCGACCTTTTTCCTGAACCATTTGCATTGTTTGTGAGGAAGATTACCCCAATGCTGCTGTTCGATTAGAGAGTGTAGGATATTTCCCCATTTATGAAATGCGGAGCCGAAATGAAGATTCAAGTTTCAGCAA
The DNA here is from genome assembly GCF_964213995.1 of Mustelus asterias. Taxonomy (NCBI): domain Eukaryota; kingdom Metazoa; phylum Chordata; class Chondrichthyes; order Carcharhiniformes; family Triakidae; genus Mustelus; species Mustelus asterias. The sequence continues at coordinate 129,316,964 of NC_135806.1, read as the reverse complement.
AACACTTCATGGGCTTGAGTGAAAGGTCAGTTACAACAATAGAAAGAAGCATTCTAATGATCAGAATTGATAATAAGGTGACATATAATCGACAGACCCAGGGTAATACTCTGGGAGAAAATAAGAACAGAATATGCTGGAAAAATTCAGAAGATCTGGTAGCATCTGTGAAAAGAGAAAATAGAATTCATGTTTTGAGTTTGTATGACTGCATTTCAGAGTTTCAAATCCCACCACAGCAGCTGGTGGAATTTAAATTCAATTAATAATTCTGGAACTAAAAGTTAGTCTCAGTAATAGTGACCATGAAATAATTGCTTATTGTGTTAAAAACCCATCTGGTTCACTAAGATCCTTTCGGGAAGGAAATCTGCCATCCTTACCTGGTCAGACCTACATATGACTCCAGACCCACAGCAATGTGGCTGACTCTTAACTGCCTTTGAAATGTCCCTGGTAAATTGCCTCTTAATGTCAAAGATGTGTGGGTTAGGGGGATTAGTGGAGTAAATATGTGGGGTTACGGGATAGGACATGGGTAAACTGCTCTGTTGCTGAGTCAGTGCAGACTTGATGGGTCAAATGGCCTCCTTCTGCATTGTAGAGATTCGATAATTGTACGAATTGTTTTTGCCCTTTCTCTGCTGTTAACTGAGTATTGCACCAATCCAATTCTAACATCAAATAGGAAGACAAAAAAATTAGACAACCATGAGAAATCTATGGAAAAAGTGGTGCAGGCCAATGTTGTGGGGAGTCACTTTGAACCAGCTGAAATCTATTGGCCCCAGGGAAGGTTTGAGCACCTGGAAGCCAATGTTACTGGAGGAAAATCATAGAATCCTACAATGCGGAAGGAGGCCATTCGGCCCATCGAGTCTGCACCGACAACAATCCCACCCAGGCCCCATCCCCGTAACCCTACATATTTACACGGCTAATCCCCTGACACTAAGGAGCAATTTAAATTGGCCAATCAATCTAACCTGTACACCTTTCAGACTGTGGGAGAAAGCCAGAGCACCCGAAGGAAACCGACGCAGACAAGGGGAGAATGTGCAAACTCCACACAGACAGTTACCCGAGGCCCGAATTGAACCCGGGTCCCTGGCTCTGTGAGGCAGCAGTGCTAACCACTGAGCCACCGTGCCGCCCAAAAATAAGTTATGGAAGTCAAAAGTGATGCGCAGTTGACACAGAACCAAAAGAAATTAACATATTGTGAGAACTCAGTGTTTCAAATAAGGACAACAAAAAAATAGCATTTATGCAACTCTGCTCCTTTCGCAACCTCCAAAGTTCCTAAAACATTTTAGGTGGCTGCCAGTTTCATGCACAGCAAAATCCCACACAGCATTGCAACACATGACCAGATAATCTGCCTTCTATTTTTCAGGATCTAGGTTGAGGGATAATCATTTGCCGGAACACACAGAAGAACTTCCCTCCTCTGCAAAATAGTCCTACCACGACTTTGAAGCTGTGGAATCATAGAATAGTCAGAGCACAGATTGATTCTACTGAGCCTGGAATGTCTATCGAACCATGGAAAAGTTAACGGTGCAGAAACAGACCATTCAGCCTCTGCACCAGCCAAAAATGAGAACAAATAAACTAGCTCTCATTTTAACCTAATTTCCCACCACCTGGCTTGCAGCCTCGCAAGTTACAGTACAGAGGATTAGAAAGTTAGCTGCAGATGCACAGGGCCTTGGTGAGGCCACATCTGGTGTATTTTGTGCAGTTTTTCCTTTGATTATTACTGCAACAATTGAAGTGGCACTGTAAGCGGACACAAATTTCTATGATTCCTTAGAATATTTCTCAGAATAAATCTAAGTTTCCTTAGAATATTTCTCAGAATAAAATCAAATAAATGAAACAGGACAAAGCAGCACCCAGGCACAAAGTGTGAACAGACAAGCAGGTCTTTTAAAACGCAGAAACAAGGCTGACAAAGGGACTCAGGAACTCACATTAGCATTTAATTAAATTGGCTCCAAGGATATCAGGAAGCCCTTATCAAACACTTCAGAAGGTCTCTGAGACCTGGAAGACTTCCTGATATCCAACTAAACACCTATTGTATAAGAAACTCCGGAGATCTCAGACAATTATCACCTCCCTAGACTGGGCAATCACCAGACTTAACACATCAACTCCGCACCTAAAACCCATTAAACAGGATGACCATATCAGAACACCATAAACAAACCCTTTACACATCAACCACAGAATGGTCAGAGTCAAATACTGTAAACAAAACATTAACATTTGAATCATACAAAGTGTCAAAATTCGAGTATAACTGTAGCCCATTGCGGCAGGCCTTCAGAGTGCTTTCGGGACAGTGCTGTTTGTATGTCCTGATTGTTTAGGATGGAAGCTGGAGAAGTGGAGCATCGTGAGGTTATCCGTGGGCTTGCGGTACAGTGAGGTGCTGAGGTGACTGTCCTTAATGGAGATGCGTGTGCCCAAGAATGCAACCGATTCCGGAGAGTAGACCATGGACGGTCACCTCAGCACCTCACTGTACCGCAAGGCTCAAACAGGGCAGCAAGGATATTTCCCCTGGTTAGGGCGGGGCACAGTGCAGTGGGCGATAGGGGGCAGTGTCCAGAACCAGGGAGCACAGTCTCAGAATAAAGGATGGGCCATTTAGGACAGACATAAGGAGGCATGTCTTCAGCCAGATGGTAGTAAATCTTTGAAATTCTCTACCCCAGACGCCTGTGGTCACTCAGTCATTGAGTATGTTCAAAGTAGAGGAATTTCTAGATATCAGTGACATTAAAGGACATGGGGATAGTGCGAGAAGATGGCATTGAGGTAGAAGATCGACAAAGATCTAGTTAAATGGCAGAACAGGCTTGAGGGGCCGAATGGATTACTCCAGCTTTTTTTTTAGTTAAGGTCAGAAAGTTTTTTTCTAGTTAAGGGCAGAAACTTTCTTTTTAGTCCAGCTAGGGCATCTTGATTGGCATAGACTTGGAGGGCCAAAGGGCCTTTTCTTGTGCTGTACTTTTCTTTGTTCTTTGTTCGTATTTGCTATACTCCCATAATGATTATCACATCTGTCTGTCATTTGACAATTAATGGAAACTCTTCAAAAAAAGAATAGCTGTTATCAACATGGCCAACATAGCCAGGTCATACAACTTGGAACACAAGACTTAAAAAGTGATTGAAGTTGCTGTAGCTTTAACTCAGATATTGTCAAATTCACAGAAAGTGCCTGAGGGCTGAATGGCAGATTTTATTTGCTTAAAAAAGGTCAGAAAAACATAGTTGGAAATATCAAACATCTGTTACAGGAAATGATTTTGAGATATGGGGCATGACCATGTGGAAAACCATCGCTTGTTAAGGGACAGTTAGCATTCATTCGTAAAGGTGAAGTCATGTTTAACTAACTTGCTGGAGTTTTTCCAAGACGTAACTGACACAATGGACAAGGAAATGCTATTGAGATATGTCTGAATTTTCAGAAAGCTTTCGACAAGGTTCCACATCATTGAATAATAGCTAAGGCAACATCATAGAACAAGGCATCTAGTGCTGAATATCAATGTATATAGGGAGTTCTCATAGTGACTACCAACTATGGAACTCAAAACAACTAACTGAATTAAGATGTAAAACAATAAGGTTTCAGAACATTATATTTAGAACCATAGAATCCCGACAGTCCAGAAGAAGGCCACTCGGCCCATCAGCCGACAACGACAATACCACCCAGGCCCTATCACCATAACCCCACATAGGGGAATTTCACAGTAACTTCATTGCAATGTTAATGTAAGCCTTACTTGTGACTAATAAATAAATAATCTAAACTATTTGCACCATTAATCCCTCTAAACTACACATCCCCAGGACACTAAGGAGCAATTTAGCATGGCCAATCAACCTAACCTGCACATCTTTGCACTGTGGGAGGAAACCAGAGCGCCCGGAGGAAACCCACGCAGACACAGGGAGAAAGTGCAAACTCCACACAGAAAATGATCCAAGCCTGGAATCGAACCTGGGTCCCTGACGCTATGAGACAGCAGTGCTAACCACTATCCAACGTGCCACCTTAACATCTGCACAATGAACAATGTCAGTTAAACTTTGAACCCTGAGTAATGTAAATGCCCCTAATCTAATGATCAATGTGATTTATTTAATTCTTTCATGGGATGTGGGTGTCAACATTTGTTGGACCATCCCGAATTGTCCTTGAACTGAATGGCTTACTAGGCCATTTCAGAGGAGACTTAAGAGTCAACCACATTGCAGTGGGTCTGGAGTCACATGTAGGCCAGGCCAGGTAAGGACGGCAGATTTCCTTTCCCAATGACATTGGAGAACCAGATGGGTTTAACAACAATCGTTGATGGTTGTTTTGGTCATCATTACCAGGATTAGTTTCAGATTTTGGATAGGCACATGGAGCACACCAGGATGATACGGAGTGGGATAGCTTGATCTTGGTTTCAGATAAAGCTCGGCACAACATCGTGGGCTGAAGGGCCTGTTCTGTGCTGTACTGTTCTGTGTTCTATGTTCTATATGCCATTGTGAGATTTGAACCCAAGACGATATAATTGAAGCCTGGGTTTCTGGGCTGCTTTTCCAGTGACAATTCCACTTCACCATCATCTTGACTGCTTTATTCTGATAGGTTACTTGGCAAAATGATTGATGGTAAAACTTATCTAATTTTGGCCATTGACTGCAACAGGTTTTGATTTTAAACAAATAAACAATTGATTAAATAAACCTTCAATGGAAAAAAGAACTGCTTTAGTATAAGGAATAGAGGAAACCTATTCATAGGAACACTTCAGGTGGAAAGGATGCACCCGAGCAACTGATTTAGGACCCTTGCTATCTTTATATTGTTGCATGACGTAGCCGAGGGTATTATTTACAAATGATGCAAAAATGAAGGTGAAATAGTTAATGAAGAATGCAGCCGAAGGGAGAGTAGGCTATATCTATAAAGATAAAGTTTATTTATTAGTCACAAGTAGGCTTACATAAACACTGCAATGAAGTTACTGAGAAAATCCCTCAGTTGCCACACTCCGGCGCCTGTTCGGGTATACTGAGGGAGAATTTAGCATGGCCAATCCACCTAATCTGTACATCTTCTGGACTGTTGGAGGAAACCGGAGCACCTGGGGGAAACCCATGCAGTCACAGGGAGAATGTGCAGACTCCACACAGACAGTGACCTAAGCCAGGTATCGAACCCAGGTCCCTAGCACTGTGAGGCAGCTGTGTTAACCACTGTGCCACCGTGATAGTGCACGACATGGCAGATTCAACACAAGGATGGCACGAAGCTGCAAGGGAGGCAGGGACAGAGTGGTATTGTCTGTGAATTAGTAATTCAGAGACCCAGGGTAATGGTCTGGGGACCTAGGTTCAAATCCCACTATGGCAGATGACAAACTTTGAGTTCAATAGAAATCTGGAATTAAAAGTCTAATGATGAACATGAAACCATTGTCGATTGCCGGAAAAAACCCATTGGATTCACTAATGTCCTTTAGGGAAGGAAATCTGCTGTCTTTACCTGGTCTGGCCCACATGTGACTCCAGACCCACAACAATGTGGGTCAATTGGGTCAATATGGGTCAATCTCTTAAATACCCTCAGGAATGGGCAATAAATACTGGCCCAGCCAGTGATGCCCACATCCTATGAATGAATAAATTAAAAATAAAATCAAATGGCATATCAATTCTCTTTTAATCTATCATAAGGCTACACAGCTTCCAAATTAACCAAAAAAGGTAGCTATTTAAAAAAAATACAGGGCACATAGTGAGGCAAGTAGAGAAGGCTGTTAAAACATCATTTGGGATCTTTGGCTTTATTAGGAGAGGCATTCTGTACAATAGCGAGGAAATTATTCTAATCTATTAAAAATCACCGGTTAAACCCCAGCTAGAGTATTGGGCCTAATTCCGGGCACAACATTTGTGGAAAGCTGTCAAGACCTGAGAGAGAGTGCTTGGATTGACTGGGAATATGAAGCTTCACTTATGTGGGAAGATCGGAGAGGATGGCCGGAACTTTATCACCTCGCCTGCCACGGAATCAACGGGGTCGAGGGTCCGACAATGGAAATCTCCGTTGACCTCGGGCGGGAATTTCCGGTCTTGCCTGAGCGAGGCCATAAAATCCCACCCAATGGGTTTGTTCTCCATACGGCAGGGAAGATTGAATAGGAGATGTTCAACATTGATCGAGTCAATAAGGGAATAGGTGCTAAATAGTGGACACAGATTTAAAGCGATTGCCAAAAGAGCCAGAGGCGAGATGAGGAGAATTTTGTTTACACAGTGAGTTGTTATGATCATGTGCTGCTTGAAGGGATAGAGGAAGTAGACTCAGTTCTAACTTTCATGAAGGAATTGGGGAAATACTTGAAGGGGAAGCAGTAGCAGGGCCTGGGCTGAGCTTTACCCGCTCTCCAGGGAAAATGGCGAGGGAAGGTTGATGGGGCTTGAGGGGGGATGGAGTATCCATTCTCATCCTGCAGCAGTAGTGTTTTACAGTGGTGGGGAAAGTGGTTGATGGCCCTCCCATCCAAAGGTCAATTGTGCGAGTTAAATGTACAATTAAAGTTAAGGACCTCTTCCCACTGTGGGTAGTATTTAACCAGCATTGGGTGGGAACTCCGCTCTATGGGGAGATCGCCTGGTGCGCCTGGTGATCCAATTCCTTCATGAAAGCTACTACTGAGTCTACCTCCTCTGTCCCTTCAGGCAGCACATGCTCATAACAACTCACTGTGTAAACAAAATTCTCCTCATCTCGCCTTTGGTTCTTTTGGCAATCGCCTTAAATCCGTGTCCACTATTTACCACCTATCCCCTTCTTTACTCCACTGTTTACTGGCAACCACTAAGTGGGTGGGGGAGGGGGCCAGGAACGCTGGGCAGCACGGTGACACAGTGGTTAGTGCTGCTGCCTCACAGCACCAGGGGCTCGGGTTCAATTCTGGCCTTGGGTGACAGTCTGTGTGGAGTTTGCACTTTCTTCCAAAGACTGTGTGGGCCTCCTCCGGGTGTTCTGGTTTCTTTCTACAGTCCAAAGGTGTGCAGGGTAGGTGGATTGGCCATGCTAAATTGACCCAAGATGTGTGAGTTAGGGCAATTAGGGGGGTAAATACATAGGGTTCTGGGGTTAGAGCCTGGGTAGGATTGCTGTCAGAGAGTCAGTGCAGGCTCGATGGGCCGAATGGCCTCCTTCTGCACTGCAATGGTTTAGTGTTTCTAATTGGGGAATCTCTGGCCCACAGGGGCTATAGCTGTCCCCGTGACAACCCCTCCATACTGTCACCAACAACACCCCCCCCCCCCCCCCCCGCATCTGACTGGAACCTCCCGACTGCCCCCCAGACCCTATCGTAATTGATTAGAAGCAATAACCTACTCCCTTCGCACCCTCTCAGCTCGGTGCATTCTCAGCTGTGGCCACTGCCCAAAAGTGGCACTGCTGAGACCGATTGGCCAGCAGCTCTTGGCATTGGGTGACCATCCCTTAAAGGGATGGGAGCCCGGGAGGCAACTGCTGATTTGCCGGCTGGCCAAATCAGGAGGCCGAGAGAGTTTCTCAACAGCTGAGGCGGGGTTGGTCTGGCATTTTGGCAAGCCATCAAGACCCCTGCCCCACCGACAAAAAATCCAGCCATGAGGAGAGAGGAACGTGAGCGGCTTCGCCTGCCCCGTATCTTTATATGATCTTATGTTCGAGTAGAAACGTACCAAATTAAATATTGACTGGAGCTCTCAATCTAGCAGTAAATTGCTGCTTAAATTGCAATGTCCTTGTACGTTATTAACTTACAATTTCCCCAGCAACAAATGTAAATAGATCTTATTCAGCAGGCTGCATTTTATTATTTTACCACTACAGCATGTGCATACCAGATTTCAGGAAAGCTAATTTTTAGGCAGTGAGGAAAGCTTGAGAGAATCAAGCAAAAACAGAATATTTTTAAAGAGTATACACACAAAGGTGAAAATCAGACAGGTGTCACCTTGGACTGATTTCAAAACCCAGATTTGAGCAATTAAGTCGGAAGAATTGAATAAGCACAAATCTATCTCTGTTGATACACATGTAGAAATCAATTTTTTTTATTTGTTCATGGCATGTGGGGATCGCAGGCTGGGCCAGCATTTATTGCCCATCCCTCATTGCCCTTGAATTGTGTATCTTGCTTGGGCATTTCAGAGGGCATTTAAGAGTCAACAACGATTCTGTGGGCCCTGGAGTCACATCCAGGCCAGATCGGGTAAGGACGGCAGATTTCCTTCCTTAAAGGGCATTAGTGAACCAGATGGTACCCCGGGAAGGGCGTGAGTCTGAATATAATACTGAAATCAGAATTTAAATATTATTCGTGAGCCCGACATGGAATCATCTGAGCTCACTGCCTTAATGGCCTCACCAGGGAATGTCCTCAGCAGCGAGAATTACGTAGGTTCCCCAGCAACGGGAACCAGACATGATGGCCTCACCAGTGGAACAGTAGGCTATTGAAGCCCCCCCCAGGTGGTTGTGGTAAATGGGGCAGTGCCCCTTCGCAGTGCCAGCCTGGCAGAGCCAGCCTGGGACCCTAGCACTGCCAGCCTAGCACTGTCCACTGGGCACCATGGCACTGCCCACCAGCTACTGGGCTGTGCCTAGGGAGTGGGGCTTAAGGGGAGGCAGTGGGGGCCTGTAGGGGAGGGGCAGGGATTGAAGGGAGCAGTGCCTAAGGGGATGCTGCTCACTCTGCATTTGGAGATCACCAGGGTAGCAATTGACTGGGGGCAAAGGGGGTGCCGATCAGCCAGGGGGTGAATGGGGATGGGAGTGGTGATTGGCAGGGAGGTGGGGGGTGGTCAAAGGGGTAGTGATTGGCTGGGGGTTTGGTGCCGTGATCAAGTCAAAGAGTCAAAGAACACTGAACAAAGAGCAAAGAAAAGTACAGCACAGGAACAGGCCCTTCGGCCCTCCAAGCCTGCGCCGATCATGATGCCCTAACTAAACTAAACCGCCCCCCAAGTCTCTTTCTGTTACAGCTTTCTCCATTTAAATAATGTTCTGTTCTTTTGTTCTCCCTTTCAAAATCAACAACTTCACATTTTCCCATATTATACTACATTTGCCAACTTTTTGCCCACTTTAACCTATCAATTTCTCTTTGTAAACTGTTTGTATTCCTCTCACAACTTGCCTTTCCCCCTACTTTTTGTGTCGTCTGCAGATTTAGCTCGAGTACCTTCGCTTCCTTCCTGCAAGTCATTAATATATATTGTAGATAATTGTAGTCCCAGCACTGATCCCTGTAGAACCCTCATTGGGTACAGGTCGCCAATCTTAAAAAATAATCTTATTGCCACTCGCTGTTTCCTGCCCATTAGCCAATTCTCTATCCATGCCAATATACTACATCCAACACCATGGCCTCTTATCTTATGACTTAACCTTTTGTGAGGCACATTGTCGGATGCTTTCTGAAAGTCCAAATACAACACATCTACTGGTTCCCCTCTATCCACTCTGATCGAGACTTCCTCGAAAAACTCTAATAAATTAGTCAGACATGATTTCCCTTTCATGAAGCCATGCTGACTCTGTTTGATTTGATAATGATTTTCCAAATGTGCCACTATTACTTCCTTAATAATTAATTCCAACATTTTTCCAACAATAAATGTAAGGCTAATCGGCTTAAAGTTACCTGCTTTTTGCTTCCCTCCCTTTTTGAATAGGGATGTCACATTGGCAGTTTTCCAATCCTCCGATACTTCTCCAGAATCCAAGGCTATTTGTAATATTACAGCAAATGCATGCACTATCTCTGTAGCTACTTCCTTGAGGATCCTAGGATGCAAGCCATCAGAACCAGGAAATGTATCTGCCTTTAGCCCCATTAGTTTGTCTAACACTACTTCTCGAGTGATGGTGATGGTACTTAATTCCTCCCCAGGGAGGAATTAATTAGGGGGCAAGAGAGCATGATCAGGGCGTGGGATATGATTCCAGGGTGGTGAGGGGAGTGAGATATCTCCCATTGCATTAATTGTGTACTCTTGTTAACAGTTAGTGCACTGGGTGATCGGCGCATGCACATGGATCATAGAATCCTACAGTGCAGAAAGAGGCCATTTGGCCCATCGAGTCTGCACCAACCACAATCCCACCCAGGCTCTATCCACATTTCCCTACATATTTACCCACTAACCCCTCTAACCTATGCATCCCGGGACACTAAGGGGCAATTTAGAATGGCCAATCAACCTAGCCCGCACATCTTTGGACTGTGGGAGGAAACCGGAGCACCCGGAGGAAACTCACGTAGACACAGAGAGAATGTGCAAACTCCACACAGACAGCGACCCGAGCGGGGATTTGAACCCAGGTCCCTGGAGCTGTGAAGCAGCAGTGCTAACCACTGTGCTACCGTGCCGCCCAAATGACCTCTAGAGGATGACCTCTAGCTGTCAGCAGCCAGCTTCCTGGCATGAATAAACTCCGTCCATTCCCCTTACTGGCATGAATCACACTTTGCCTATTTTTTTTGCACTAAAGTGACATAAGATTGTGTCTGAGAGCTCGCCCAAAAAATGGGCATGAATCGCTCTCGTTTTCACATGCTTAGAATTTTTTTGGTAAGGTTGCACTCCTTGTGTATATTTAAGGCTGAAATAGATAGATTTTTGATCAGTAAGGGAATCAAGGGTTACAGGGAAAGGACAGGAAAGTGTATGTGAGGAATGTTGGATCAGCCATGATCCTTTTGAACAGCAGAGCAGCCTTGAGGAACTAAATGGCCTACCCCTGTTCCTAATTCTTATGGTCTAAAGTAACGGCAGAATGTATGACTCTAAAATTGGAAATGAATGACCATAGCGTGGCATGGTCTAGTTATCCATAACGACCTAAATCTTGAAGATCACATTTGGTGTCAATGGGGCGGTAAGTCTACTCATCCCATTTTGAGGCCGGTATTACCCCATTAACACTCATTTTGACAATTTAAGAATGCTCTTCCCTGAGAGTGTGCATCACGATGCTCCGGGGACATGTGTTCAAATCCCACCACAGCAGCAGGTGGAACCTAAGCCCAATTAATACATTTGGAATGCAAAACTGGTCTCAGTAATGGTGATCATGAAACTATAATCGATTGTCATAAAAACCCATTGACTCACGATGATTTTTTGGGAAGGAAATCTGCTGTCCTTACCTGGTCTGGCCTACATTTGACTCCAGATCCACAGCAATGTAGTTGGCCCTCAACTGCCCTCTGAAATGATCTAGCAAGTTATTCAGTTCAAAGGCAATCAGGGATGGGCAATAAATGCTGGCCCAGCCAGTGATGTCACATCCTATGAAATAACTAAAAAAAACATTAAACTAGTAATTAAAACCTGTGCATTTGTACAGCTTCCATTCATAAAGATTTCCAGTTGCCGTGGTTCTTTGGCCACACCTTTTATGCCAACATTTTCCTGGAAAATTCCTATTAAATCTGTTATAACAGGAATTCTAAATGTAAACAGGGCCTGGTGACATTGTAGTTGTGGGCTACAGCCACTAGATGGTGATGTCCCACTATTGTATCTTGTACCACTTGTTATGAGCCCTGAAGAGACCAATAAAGTTTAAGAAGAATTCCGCAGTGACCAATGGAAATGGCTGAAGGAGACTTTTACTGTAACAAACAATCTAAGAAGACTTTTACTGTAACAAACAATCTAAAACCAATCGAGGCCCAGAGCTTGTGCCTTGATGCAATCATTGTCAGATTGCTGCTCCACTCAAACTTTTCAGTGCCAAGATACTGCTCAGCATTTTTTGTCGGGTTTTCCAAACCGGTCTCTTCATAAATGTGGAGCGCAGCATTCCCCAGAGTCCCCCAGCCACTGGAGAGATGGGAGTAGCCCCCCTTTTACAATGTTAGCTGGTAAGCTGAAAGGTTCAGTATGATTATCACTGAATGGGTGAATTCATTAGTGAATGAATGTGTGATTAGGTAGTGTGGGTGAGGTGGGTGAGTAGGGAGGGTAGGTAAGTATGGTGGCACAGTGGTTAGCACTGCTGTCTCACAGGCCCAGGGACCTGGGTTTGATTCCCAGCTTGGGTCACTGTCTGTGTGGAGTCTGCACGTTCTCCCCGTGTCTATGTGGGTTTCCTCCGGGTGCTCCAGTTTCCTCCCACAGTCCAAAAGACGTGCTGGTTAGGTGCATTGGTCATGCTAAATTCTCCCTCAGTGTACCCAAACAGGCGCCGGAGTGTGGTGACGAGGGGGATTCTCACAGTAACTTCATTGCAGTGTTAATGTAAGCCCACTTGTGACACTAATAAATAAACTGAAACAAAAAATGGGTGGGATGCAGGGGGACACCATAGCAGGTGGGTCGGGTGATAGGTGGGTAGGGTGGCACATTGGTAAGGTTGTAGGGTGGCAGGGTGGCAGACGTGTAAGGTGGCCAGTGGGTGAGGTGTTAGGTTGCTAGTGGGCAGGGTGGCAGTAGGGTAGGGTGATTGATATATGGGGTGACAGGTGCGTGAGGAAGCAGGCGTGGGACGTCAGATCTTTTTGGCGAGGCGGTTGGGTGGACAAGGAGTCAGGTGGTCAATGTGAGTGATTGAGCGGTCAATTCTGTTGTTAGCCAGATATTGGACTGAGACTTTTCTGTCTAACAATTCCTGAGCAACTATTCAAGCAAGTCCTATGGAATTGCCAGATGTCAAAGACATTCACAGGGGTCCCAGGGAGTAGGGGAATTCGCCACTGGGCAGCACGGCTTGATTTCATTTTATTTGATTTGATTTATCATTGTTACGTGTATTAACATACAGTGAAAAGTATTGTTTCTCGCACGCTATACAGACAAAACATACCGTTCATAGAGGAGGAAAGGAGAGGGTGCAGAATGGAGTGTTACAGTCATAGCTAGGGTAGAGAGAAAGATCAACTTAATGCAAGGTAAGTCCATTCAAAAGTCTGACAGCAGCAGGGAAGAAGCTGTTCTTGAGTCGGTTGGTATGTGACCTCAGACTTTTGTATCTTTTTCCCGAAGGAAGAAGGTGGAAGAGAGAATGTCCGTGGTGCGTAGGATCCTTAATTATGCTGGCTGCTTTGCCGAGGCAGTGGGAAGTGTAGACAGAGTCAATGGATGGGAGGCTGGTTTGCGTGATGGATTGGGCGACATTCACGACCTTTTGTAGTTCCTTGCGGTCTTGGGCAGAGCAGGAGCCCAGACCAAGCTGTGATACAACCAGAAAGAATGCTTTCTGTGGTGCATCTGTAAAAGTTGGTGAGAGTCGTAGTTGACATGCCAAATTTCCTTCACCTTCTGAGAAAGTGGAGGCGTTGGTGGGCTTTCTTAATTATAGTGTCGGCATTGGGGGACCAGGACAGGTTGTTGGTGATCTGGACACCTAAAAATGTGAAGCTCGACCCTTTCTACTTTGTCCCTGTTGATGTAGACAGGGGCATGTTCTCCTTTATGCTTCCTGAAGTCAATGACAATTTTAACAGTGGTTAGCACTGCTGCCTCACAACACCACGGACCCAGGTTCAATTACGGCCTCGGGTGATTGTCTGTGTGGAGTTTCCACGTTCTCCCCATGTCTGCGTGGGTTTCCTCTGGGTGCTCCGGTTTCCTCCCACAGTCCGAAAGATGTGCACATTAGGTGGATTGGCCATGCTAAATTGTCTCTTCGCGTCGCAAGATATGTAGGTTAGGGGGATTAGCAGGGTAAATAATTGGGGTTACGGGGAACAGGTTTTTTTGGGATTTCCCCTGAGTGTCAGGGGGATTACGTGGGGTACAAGGATAGGGCCTGGGTGGGATTGTTGTCGGTGCAGACTCGATGGGCCGAATGGTCTCCTTCTGCACTGTAGGGATTCTATGATTCTATGAAAATCAAACATCCTAGGCATGGTGATCACATTGGGACTTCCATGGGTTTCCGACATGCATTTTGGGTCATAACTCTGATCTTTGACAGTCCAAAAAATCTGGGCCATAGACCATTGTTTATGATTTACATAGATGATTTGAAGTTAAGGACCAAGTGTAGTGTGTCAAAATTGGCAGATGACACTAAGATGAGTGGCAGAGCAAAGTGTGCAGAGGATGCTGAAAGTCTGCAAAAAGTTGGTTTGCAGGTGCAGCAGGTAATTAAGAAGGCAAATAGTCTAAGTGAGTCGACAAGGGTCTGGCAGATGGAATACAATGTTGGTAATTATGAGGTCATCCATTTCGGTAGGAATAACAGCAAAATGTACTATTATTTAAATGGTAAAAAATTGCAGCATGCTGCTGTGCGGAGGGACCTGGGTGTCCTTGTACAAGAATCACAAGGAGTTGGTTTGCAGATGCAGCAGGTAATTAAGAAGGCAAATAGAATTTTGTCTTTCATTGCTGGAAGGGTGGAGTTTCAAAGCAGCAAGATGATGTTGCAGCTGTATAAGGTGCTGGTGAGGCTACACCTGGAGTACTGTGTACAGTTTTGGTTTCATTGAGAAAGGATATACTGGCACTGGAGGGGGTGCAGAGGAGATTCACAAGGTTGATTCCAGAATTGAGGGGGTTGGCTTGTGAGGAGAGACAGTTTGGGACCATGCTCATTGGAATTTAGAAGAATGAAGGGAGATCTTATAGAAGCATATAAGATTATGAAGGGAATAGATAAGAAAGAAGCAGGGAGGTTGAAACTAGAACTTGGGAGCATAGACTCAAAATAAGGGGGAGCAGATTTAGGACTGGGTTGAGGAGGAATTTCTTCACACAAAGGGTTGTGAATCTGTGGAATTCCCTGCCCAGTGAAGCAGTTGAGGCTGCCTCATTGAATGTTTTTAAGGCAAGGATAGATAAATTTTTGAACAATAAAGGAATTAAAGGTTATGGTGAGCGGGCGGGTAAGTGGAGCTGAGTCCACAAAAAGATCAGCCATGATCTTATTGAATGGCAAAGCAGGCTTGAGGGGCCAGATGGCCTACTCCTGCTCCTAGTTCTTATGTTCTTAAGATCTTATGTTATGTTCAAACATTACTGAACAAGGAATAATGCTCCATTAGCTAACTAACTAATATATTTTTATTTTAGGCCATGTTTCCAGGAGATGTGCATCAGAGAACAATAGAATCCCACTAATTCCATTAATCTATATAGGGAACAGTATCATCAGGAGATAGGCACAGTTCTCTGCAGCCAAGAGTGGGTGTCTGGAAGCCAGTGTATCCTTTCTCAAGTAAGGAGACTAAAACTGTACACTCTAGGTGTGGCCTCACAGCACCTTTTGCAGCTGCAACATAACCTCCCTGTTTTTAAACTCCATCCCTCTAGAAATGAAAGACAAAATTCCATTTGCCTTCTTAATTACCTGCTGCACCTGCAAACCAACATTTTGTGATTCATGCGCAACGGTTAGATGGATTAGCCATGGACATAAGAACATAAGAACATAAGAAATAGGAGCAGGAGTAGGCCATCTGGCCCCTCGAGCCTGCCCCGCCATTCAACAAGATCATTGCTGATCTGAAGCGAATCAGTTCCACTTACCCGCCTGCTCCCCATATCCCCTAATTCCCTTATCGATCAGAAAACTATCTACCCGTGATTTAAACATATTCCAACGAGGAAGCCTCCACCACTTCAATGGGCAGAGAATTCCAGAGATTCACTACCCTCTGAGAGAAGAAGTTCCCCCTCAACTCTGTTATGAACCAGCCCCCCTTATTTTGAGGCTGTGCCCTCTAGTTCTGGTTTCCCTTCTAAGTGGAAAGAATCTCTCCACCTCTACCCTATCCAGCCCCTTCATTATCTTATATGTCTCTATAAGATCACCCCTCATCCTTCTAAACTCCAACGAGTACAGACCCAATCTGTTTAATCTCTCCTCATAAGCTGCACCCCTCATCTCCGGTATCAACCTGGTGAACCTTCTCTGCACTCCCTCCAAGGCCAATATATCCTTTCGCAAATAAGGGGACCAAAACTGCACACAGTACTCCAGTTGCGGCCTCACCAGTGCCTTGTACAGTTGCAGCAAGACCTCCCTGCTTTTATATTCTATCCCCCTCGCGATAAAGGCCAACATTCCATTCGCCTTCTTGATCACCTGCTGCACCTGCAGACTGAGATTTTGCGATTCGTGCACAAGGACCCCCAGGTCCCTCTGCACAGTCGCACGATGTAATTTTTCTCCAATTAAATAATATTCCAATTTACTATTATTTCTTCCAAAGTGGATAACCTCACATTTGCTAACGTTATATTCCATCTGCCAGATCCTCGCCCACTCGCTCAGCCTATCCAAATCTCTCTGCAGACTTTCCGCGTCCTCCACGCAATTCGCTTTCCCACTCACCTTCGTGTCATCAGCAAACTTAAATACCCTAGATTCAGTCCCCTCCTCCAGATCATCTATGTAAATGGTAAACAATTGAGGCCCCAACACCGATCCCTGCGGCACGCCACTGGTCACCAACTGCCAACCAGAAAAGCATCCATTTATCCCAACTCTCTGCTTCCTGTTAGATAGCCAATCCCCAATCCACGCCAACACCTTACCTCTAACTCCGTGTACCCCAATCTTCTGCAGCAACCTTTTGTGAGGCACCTTATCAAACGCCTTCTGGAAATCTAAAAACACCACATCCACCGGTTCCCCTCTGTCAACCGCACTGGTGACATCTTCATAAAAGTCCAGTAGATTCGTCAAACACGACTTTCCCTTCATGAATCCATGCTGCGTCTGCTTGATCGAACCATTCTTATTCAGGTGCTCTGTTATTTCCTCTTTAATAATGGACTCTAGCATCTTCCCAACTACGGACGTTAAGCTAACCGGCCTGTAGTTACCCGCCTTTTGTCTACTTCCTTTTTTAAACAGCGGCGTAAGAGTAGCTGTTTTCCAGTCAGCCGGCACTACCCCAGAGTCCAGCGAATTTTGATAAATTACTACTAACGCATCTGCTATTACCTCAGCCATTTCTTTCAGTACCCTGGGATGCATTCCATCCGGGCCCGGGGACTTGTCTACCTTCAGTCCTATTAGTCTACCAAGCACCACCTCCTTAGTAACAGTAATTGTATTAAGGACCTCCCCTCCCACCAACTCTCGATCTCTAATATTCGGCAAACTATTTGTGACTTCCACCGTGAAGACCGACACAAAGAACTTATTTAAAGTCTCAGCCATTTCCTCGTTTTCCACTATTAAATCCCCCCTCTCATCTTCCAAGGGTCCAACATTCACTCTATTCCTTTTTATATACTTGTAAAAACTTTTACTATCATTTTTTATATTTTGAGCTAGTTTAGTTTCATAATCTATCTTTCCTTTCTTAATCGCTTTCTTAGTCGTTCTTTGTTTTTCTTTAAAGCTTTCCCAATCCACTAATTCTCCACTATTTTTGGCCACTCTGTACGCATCTGATTTTATTTTAATACTCTCCTTTATTTCCTTCGTTATCCACGTCCGGTTATCCTTTTTCTTACAGTCCTTCTTTATCACCGGAATATATTTTTGCTGAGTACTTAAAAAAATCTCCTTAAAAATCCTCCACTCTTCCTCAGCTGTCCTACCTACCAGTCTGCTCGCCCAGTCTACATTAGCCAATTCCACCCTCATCCTATCGTACTCCCCTCTGTTCAAGCAGAGGACACTGGTTTGGGACCCTACTTTCTCACCCTCCATCTGTATCAGAAATTCCACCATATTATGATCACTCATCCCAAGAGGATCCCAGGTTCCTCTGCATAGCAGCATGCTGCAATTTTTTACCATTTGAATAATAGTCCATTTTGCTGTTGTTCCACACAAAAGTGTTGCCTGCCAAATGCCAGGGTTTGGGACATCTGCTCTGGACTGGAGAGGGACTTGTTTTGGGAGGGAGAGGATACAGTGTGATGATCCATGTAAGTATCAATGGCATAGGTAGAAATATAAACATAGAAACACAGAAGATAGGAGCAGGAGGAGGCCATTTGGCCCTTCGAGCCTGCTCTGCCATTCATTAATATCATGGCTGATCATCCAACTCAATAGCCTAATCCTGCTTTCTCCCCATAACCTTTGATCCCGTTCCCCCTAAAGTGCTATATCCAGCCGCCTCTTGAATACATTCAATGTTTTGGAATCAACTACTTCCTGTGGTAATGAATTCCACAGGCTCACCACTCTTTGGGTGAAGAAATGTCTCCTCACCTCCGTCCTAAATGGTCTACCCTGAATCCTCAGACTGTGACCCCTGGTTCTGGACTCCCCCGCCATCGGGAACATCCTCCCTGCATCTACTCTGTCTAGTCCTGTTAGAATTTTATAAGTCTCCATGACATTCCCCCCTCATTCGTTTGAACTCCAGCGAAAACAATCCTAACCTAGTCAATCTCTCTTCATACATCAGTCCCGCCATCCCCGGAATCAGCCTGGTAAACCTTCGCTGCACTGCCTCGAGAGCAAGAACATCCTTCCTCAGAAAAGGAGACCAAAACTGCACACAATACTCTAGGTGTGGCCTCACGAAGGCCCTGTATAGTTGCAACAACATTCAACCTGCTCCTGTACTCGAAACCTCTTGCAATGAAGGCCGACATGCCATTTGCCTTCTTTACCGCCTGCTGCACCTGCATGCAAGACTAGGAAAGAGGTTCTGCTGAGGGAGTGTAAGCATCTGAAGGCTAAATTAAAAAGCAGAAACTCGCGGTTAACAATCTCTGGATTACTACCTGAGCTATGAGCAAATTGATGTAGGGTAAATTAGGTTTGTTAATTAATTGTCTGGCTTAAAGATTGAAGCGAGAACAATGGGCTTCTATTCATAGAATCCCTACAGTGCAGAAGAGGCCATTTGGTCCATTGAGTCTGTACCGACTCTCTAACAGAGTGGACGGGATTTTAAGGCTTTGCTCGGGCGAGACCGGAAACTCCCACCCGATATAAATAGAGATTTCTGTTGTTGGACTCTCGCCCGCGCCGATTCCAGGGCGGGTGAGGTGTTAGAGTTTTGGTCAGTATCTTACCCAGGCCCCCTCCCCAGACTATCCCCCTAACCCACATATTTCCCATGGCTAATCCATCTAACTGTTGGACACTAAGGGGCAATTTAGCATGGCCAATCCACCTAACCTGCTCATCTTTGGACTGGGGGAGAAAACTGGAGCACCTGGAGGAAACCCACGCAGGCATGGGGAGAACGTGCAGACTCCACGCAAACAATGACCCAAGGCCAGACTCGAACTTGGGTCCCTGGCGCTGTGGGGCAGACACAGTAAGAAGTCTCACAACACCAGGTTAAAGTCCAACAGGTTTATTTGGTAGAAAAAGCCACTAGCTTTCGGAGCGCTTGCTGCTCCTTCGTCAGGTGAGTGGGAGTTCTGTTCACAAACAGAGCATATAAAGACACAAACTCAATTTACAAAATGATGGTTGGAATGCGAGTCTTTACAGGTAATCAAGTCTCAAAGGTACAGACAATGTGAGTGGAGAGAGCGTTAAGCACAGGTTAAAGAGATGTGTATTGTCTCCAGACAGGACAGTTAGTGAGATTTTGCAAGCCCAGGCAAGTCATGGGGGTTACAGATAGTGTGATAGCTGTGGGGCAGCACAGATTCAATCCTTACTCACCGTTTTGTATTGCTGATGCTTCTTCTCCTGCAAAAGTTGCGGGGGGTGCGGTGGGGGGAAAGAAAGCAATAAGTAGCATCTATGGGTTCGTGTGAAAGTGAAGTCTGAGGATGGGGGTGGGGTGCGGGGGGGGGGGGGGGTGGGGTGGGGCGGGTTGGGGGGGGGGGGTGGTTGTGAGGTTTGGGGGCTGCTGACAGAAGAATCTATCAGTCAATTCATTTTTGAGTCTTGTTTGAGCTGGCCAGAGAGAGATTAGTGGGCAGTGAGTGAAGGATGCAAGGAGTCGGAATGAATGGAAGAGATGGTCGCAATTAGCACAAAACATAGATAACAGGGAATGTGGCCTCTGACAAGTTAACATCCCCCAATCAGTTTAATGCAAATTATTCAGGCAGCGAGGTCCTCTAAACATTCACGATAACTGCCATCTGCTCGCAAGCTTGACATCTGCCTGGTCTGGCAACCTTTCAGTCATATTGGGGCAACAGAATGTCATGCTTGGCTATACTTTGTCAAGTGCAACTCAACAGTTTTTTTGCAAAGCAGGAGCCCTTTAACACCTCCCTGCCCTCTGCCACCATGTTGCATGCCATGTATCTGCTGAAACTGCTCTGCCAAATCCCAGGGAACCAATGGCCTTTAGCCAATGACAAAAACATAGTTATTAATTGTCTTTTCACAGCACAACTTCTAAAGCCGGTTTCTATTACAGCAGCTCCATGTAGCAAGCAGTCACCCGGTGCAACTTTAGAGCAGTTATCAAGTCTTGAATAGCTAGTTGGCAATGGGTAATGGTTAATGATTAATTGGTAATGGGTTGAAGGGTTATGGGGAGAAGGCAGGAAAATGAGGATGAGGAGCAAATCAGCCATGATCGAATGGCAGAGCGGACTCAATAGACTGAATGGCCTAATTCTGCTCCTATATTTTATGAACCTACAGGGATTCCTAAAATCCCTCCACCAATTTGGTGTACCTGACAACTCCCCCCAATCCAACAGACACTCTGTACACCCAGCTCACACTTAGCCCATTTAAATCACCACCCTCACGGCATGAAATATGGGCATCGCTTTAGGTCTCAATGCATTTTTGATGCATATTACTAACTTCAGAAAATATCTGGGCACTAACTTTCTAAAATGGTCAAATAAGCAAACATGAATAACACAGCTTGCCAAGCAAAAGAATAAATTCAAAAGAATTTGATTCAATCTGATGCTTCATTGTAGAGATCAAAATATACCCCAGAGCATTTCAGACATCAAATACTTATTGAAGTTCCTTGACTGTTGTTTTGCAAAAACCGACACTGAATAATCAAACAAATATCAGCAAAAGTGCTACTCAACCATTTCTTTAATCTTCAGTTCTCGGATGTCCGCATCATTGGCAATTCCATCATTTTTTGCTCATCCCTAATTGTCCTTGAGAAGGTGGTGATGAGCTGCCTTCCTGAACTGCTGGAATCCATGTGGCCTACTCTCTCATAGAGTCATAGAGGTTTACAGCATGGAAACAGGCCATTCGGCCCAACTTGTCCATGCTTCCATCTTTTTACCACTGAGCTAGTCCCAAGTGCTATTAGCGAGAGAGTTCCTGGATTTTGACTCAAGCACATTGAAGGAGCAGGGATATGGTCCCACATCAGGATGATGTGTGACTTAGAAGTTAAAGTTTATTTATTAGTCACAAGTAGGCTTACATTAACATTGATGTGGAGTTGCCGGCGTTGGACTGGGGTAGGCACAGTAAGTAGTCCCACAACATCAGGTTAAAGTCCAACAGGTTTATTTGGTAGCACGACCTTTTGGAGTGGTGCTCCGAAAGCTCGTGCTACCAAATAAATCTGTTGGACTTTAACCTGGTGGTGTGAGATTACTTACTGTACATTAACACTGCAATGAAATTACTGCGAAAATCCCCAAGTCGCCACACTCCAGCGCCTGTTTGGATACACAGTGGGCGAATTTAGCATGGCCAATGCACCTAACCAGCACGTCTTTCAGACTGTGGGAAAAAACCGGAGCACCCAGAGGAAACCCACGCAGAGACGGGGAGAACATGCAGATTCTGCACCGGGAATCAAACCCGGGTCCCTGGCACTGTGAGGCTGCACTGCTAATCACTGTGCCACCATGGAGGGGAATGTGCAGGTGGTAGTGTTGCCTTGTATCATCTGCACTGGTGGTAAATGCAATGGGTTTGGAATGTGCTGTTGAAGGAGCCTTGGCGAGTTACTACAATGCATTTTGTGGATGGTACACTTTGCTCCCACTGTGTGCTGGTGATGGAGGGAAAGTTTAAAGTTTATTTATTGGTGTCACAAGTAGGCTTACATTAACACTGCAATAAAATTATTGTGAAAATCTCCTAGTTGCCACACTCCGGCGCCTGTTCGGGTACACTGAGGGAGAATTTAGCATGGCCAATGCACCTAACCAGCACGTTTTTGGACAATGGGAGGAAACCGGAGCACCCGGAGGAAGCCCATGCAGACACGGAGAGAATGTGTAAATTCCACACAGACAGTGGCCCAAGGTGGGAATCGAACCTGGATCCCTGATGCTGTGAGGCAGCAGTGCTAACCACTGTACCACCATGCCAGCAAATGTGTAAGGGGGCAGTCGGGGTGCTGATCAGGTGGGTTTCTTTATCACGGATGAGGTCGAGATTCTTGTAGACCAAAACCTGTGAAGGGTGATGCATAATTGGATAGTAATAGAGAGAGTGCGACAGGTGTTCTTCTGCTTGTCAGATGTCACGAGGTAGAGATGCCGGTGTTGGACTGGGCTGGGCACAGTAAGAAGTCTCACAAGACCAGGTTAATGTCCAATGTGTTTATTTGATAGCACGAGCTTTTGGAGCCCTCACCTGATGAAGGAGCAGTGCTCTGAAAGCTCATGATTGCAAATAAACCTATTGAACTTTGACCTGATGTTGTCAGATGTCATTTCAGATGAAGAGCCACGGGAAATAATTGAAAAACTATTCATGCTGCTTTTGTGGGGACTCGGAGGCCCTCCACTGATGTTCAATGGTTGGGTGGGATAACATTCTGCAATGCTTTACCACCTCTAAATGTCTCAAAGTCAATCATGTCATCAGTCAATTGAAATACAATGATTGTAATGTTGGCGAAGACTGCAGCGGTTCTGTGACAAGAACGTTCACAACTAATTATTAGATGATTGACCAATTAATCTTTTTTTTGTGTGTGGTATTGATTGTTGGGCACACATCCTTCAAGAGCCAGTTGCCAATGCTGCAGAAAAGACCAACATTTCATGGCACCCTGCGCCACACACTCCATCTGTTGCATGACAGTTCAGGGGTTTAGACAGTCATGAGCAGAATGTTTAATGCAGATAAAACTCAGAAGAGATGTGAAGCAGGCTAATGATTCACTGGCACCCATTTGCACAATGTTAAATGACCCATCTAAAACTGGAACCATGGAATCATTACAGTGCAGATGGAGGCCATTCAGCCCATGTAGTTTGCTCCAACTCTCTGAAACAGCATCTTACGCCGGCCCACCACCTAGCCCTATCACCATCACACATGGCTAATTCCCCTAACCTACATATCTTGGGACACTAAGGGACAATTTATCATGGCCAAGCCACCTAACTCTTTGGATTGTGGGAGGAAACCGGAGCACCCGGAGGAAACCCACGCAGACATGGGGAGAATGTGCAAACTCCACACAAGACAGTCACCCAAGGCCAGAATCCCTGGCACTGTGAGGCAGCAAATCATTTGCCAGCCATAACGTGCAATTAATAGAAACAAATGCCCATCCACTTCTCATTCGCCTCCGGTGGCATAGTGGTCTTGCCACTGGACTAATAATTCAGAGACCCAGGGTATTGCATTGGGGACCAGGGTTCAAATCCCACCAGGGCAAATGTTCAAATTTGAATTCAATAAACATCTGGAATTAAAAGCCTAATAATAACCATTGTCAATTGTCATAAAAACCCATCCGATTCACTAAAGTCCTTTAGGGAGGGAAATCTGCTGTCCTTACCTGGTCTGGCCTACATGTGACTCAGATCCATCGTAATGTGGTCGACTCTTATCTTCCCTCTGAAATGGAGGACAATTAGGGAGGGGCAAGAAATGGTGGCCCAGCCAGCGATGCCCACATTCCATGAACAAAAAAAACTATTGTCTCGGTCAAATATATATTCAGTTTCTTCTTGAATTTGATTCAGTTATCTTCAAAGTAGTTGATGCCAAAACATTGAATTTATGCAGAGGCGGCTAGATATAGCTCTTGGGGCGAATGGGATCAAAGGTTATGGGGAGAAAGCAGGATTAGGCTATTGAGTTGGATGATCAGCCATGATCGTGATGAATGGCAGAGCAGGCTCGAAGGGCTGAATGGCCAAATAATGACGAGACAGAGTACAGGAATGAGATAGAGAATCTGGTGAACTGGTGCGGCAACAATAATCTCTCCCTCAATGTCAACAGAACGAAGGAGATTGTCATCGACTTCAGGAAGCGTAAAGGAGAACATGCCCCTGTCTACATCAATGGGGATGAAGTAGAAAGGGTCGAGAGCTTCAAGTTTTTAGGTGTCCAGATCACCAACAACCTGTTCTGGACCCCCCTGCCGACACTATAGTTAAGAAAGCCCACCAATGCCTCTACTTTCTCAGAAGTCGAAGGAAATTTGGCATGTCAGCTATGACTCTCACCAACTTTTACAGATGCACCATAAAAAGCATTCTTTCTGGTTGTATCACAGCTTGGTATGGCTCCTGCTCTGCCCAAGACCACAAGGAACTACAAAAGGTCATGAATGTAGCCCAATCCATCACGCAAACCAGCCTCCCATCCATTGACTCTGTCTACACTTCCCGCTGCCTCGGCAAAGCAGCCAGCATAATTAAGGACCCTATGCATCCCGGACATTCTCTCTTCCACCTTCTTCCTTCGGGAAAAAGATACAAAAGTCTGAGGTCACATACCAACCGACTCAAGAACAGCGTCTTCCATGCTTCTGTCAGACTTTTGAATGGACCTACCTCACACTAAGTTGATCTTTCTCTGCACCCTTGCTATGACTGTAACACTACATTCTGCACTCTCTCGTTTCATAGAATCATAGAAACCCTACAGTGCAGAAGGAGGCCATTCGGCCCATCAAGTCTGCACCGACCACAATCCCACCCAGGCTCTACCCCCACATATTTACCCACTAATCCCTCTAACCTACGCATCTTAGGACTCTAAGGGGCAACTTTTAACCTGGCTAATCAACCTAACCCGCACATCTTTGGACTGTGGGAGGAAACCGGAGCACCTGGAGGAAACCCACGCAGACACGAGGAGAATGTGCAAACTCCACACAGACAGTGACCCAAACCGAGAATCGAACCCAGGTCACTGGAGCTGTGAAGCAGCAGTGCTAACCACTGTGCTACCGTGCCGTTTCCTTCTCTATGAGCGGTATGTTTTGTCTGTACAGCACGCAAGAAACAATACTTTTCACTGTAAATACATGTGACAATAATAAATCAAATCAAATCAAATCAAAATCCTCCAGCTCCTATCTTCTGTTTCTATGTTTTCTATATTTCTTCCTGGGCATCACGTCTGTACATTACTGTGTAATGTAAATAAATCTATCGACTTCGGGAGGAATTTTCCTGTCCTGCCCGCCACGGGAATCGTAGTGGGTGGGGGGATGGGGGGACGGGGGGAGTGGACCATGTGAAGGTCCATTTACCTCGAGCGGAATTTTCTCATTTTTGGGTGAGCGCGGCTGGAAAATCCCACCCTTTATTTAATAGTCATAAATTAATTACAATGATGAAAAACATTTTTATTGCACTAAAGGTATTCTGGATGATTGTGACATTCAGATCGTTTCTAGCTGCTCTGGTGTATATTTTGGCTGAGAGTCATACTGCCAAATACAAAATACTCCTGCTGAAGGGAAATATTACGCAAGGGCTTCAATTTTTGCAACTGAAATATAGAGATCGGATTCTCGAGTCTTCTCTGCCTTTTAATTAGATCAAAGTTGACCTGTATTTCAATTCCATTTACCTGCCTCTCTTCCACATCCTATGGTATACCTAACTAAGAAACCAAAATGCTTATCAGTCTTGGTAATTTCAATTGACCCAGCTTTATAGGGGATAAACTGTCAGAATTTGACATTCATTTGTGTGAAAAATTGCCTTTTAATTTCACTCCTAAACAACCTTGTTGTAATGTTACAGTTATATCCCTGATTCTAGATTGCCTTCCATTGTTATTGCTTTCTCTCTGTCTTCTCCCTGCTGAATTCCTTTATCATTTTAAAGATTTCAATCAGGTTACCCTTTCAACCTTTTAGACATGAGCGAATCAAAGTATAGTGGGCGGCGTGGTGGCACAGTGGATAGCACTGCTGCCTCACAGCGCCAGGGACCTGGGTTTGATTCCTGACTTGGGTCACTGTCTGTGTGGAGTTTGCACGTTCTCCCCATGTCTGCGTGGGTTTCCTCTGGGTGCTCCAGTTTACTCTCACAGTCCAAAGATGTGCAGGTTAGGTGAATTGGCCATGCTAAATTCTCTCTCAGTGTACCCGAACAGGTGCCGGAGTGTGGCAACTAGGGGATTTTCATTGCAGTGTGAATACTACTTGTGACTAATAAATAAATAAACTTTTTTTCGCAGTGCCAGGGATCCGGGTTCAATTCCGGCCTTGGGTCACTGTCTGTGTGGAGTTTACAAGTTCTCCCCGTGTCTGTGTGGGTTTCCTCCCACTGTCCAAATACGTGCGGGTTAAGTAGATTGGCCATGCTAAATTGACCCTAATGTCAGGGGATTAGCAGGGTAAATATGTGGGGTGACGGGAATAGGACCTGGGTGGGATTGCGGTCAGTGCAGACTCGATGGGTCAAATGGCCTCCTACTGCACTGTCGGGATTGTTTATGGCAGCTTTTTTCAAAATTTGACCATGTAAGTTCTATCATCCTGGTGAATTTGCCCCGACCCTCTTTAAGATCAATGTATTGTTGATCCTCGATGGTCCTTTGTCTCTTATAAGCCAAGAAAATTGTTTTAGGAACCAATGTGCAATACCTCACAATGCCCCAAATTCAACTCCATCTTTCACGTTTTTCCCCATTCACTCACTCTGTTCATGTTCCCTTGTAAATCCCTCTATCTATCGGACAAGCTAACCATGTTTCTCAATTACTGCCTTCTGAAGACTAGGATATAAAAATCCTTATTCATTCATCCAAGCCTTTGAGAAACCAGTGAAAAGCTGAGACCTCAGTACAGCAACCACCAATCAGAGTATCCTCCCTTTATCTGTAATCTTGTTCTCTCCTACACCAAAACAGTTACCAATACACGTTACGAGGTCCTTCAAATCCACATGCTTTAATTTCCATAGAGACAGATTGCAAAGACACTCACTTACCATCAAGCTAATGAACTCCTTCGAAACTTCAACCAAAAATATCCATCCAGTCTCTCATTGATCTGCTGATACTTGCTCAAGTGCTCAACCATTCTGTCCCTGGTGATAGATTCCGGTAGCTCGCCCACTACTGATATTAAACCGACAGGACTGTAGTTTGCTGCTTCCTCTGTCCCTCCTTTCTTAAATAATGGAGTGAAATTTGCAATTTTACAAAGGCACAACCTCCTTGACCTAGTTTTAGATTCTCGTGTAAGGCTTATGTTTTATTCTCTTCATCTACCTATGGTGGCTCGGTGGCACAGCGGTTAGCACTGCTGCCTCCACAGCGCCAGGGACCTGGGTTCAATTCCTGGCTTGGGTCACTGTCTGTGTGGCGTCTGCACGTTCTCCCCGTGTCTGTGTGGGTTTCCTCTGGTTGCTCCAATTTCCTCCCACGGTCTGAAAGATGTGCTGTTTAGATGCATTGACCTGAACAGGCATCGGAGTGTGGTGACTAGGGGAATTTAACAGTATCTTCATTGTAGTGTTAATGCAAGCCTTACCTGTGACCAATAAATAAACTTTAGTTTTACCGTGAAAATGAATTCCAAGTATTCATTGAAAGGTCTGCCATTTTCCTTTTGTCCGCCATTGTCTCACTTATGTCTGTCTTTAATGGGCCAATCTTTCCTGTGGCTTTCTCTTCACAGAATTGTAAAAACGTGCTGTGAGTTTGATGGTACTTGGAAGATTTTTCATAATCTTTTCCCCAAACATTTGTTTGTTTTTATAGTTCTCCCAGGACATTTTTTACAGTTCTCCCAGGAGGCATATGGACAGGGTGAGTAGGGGGCAGCTGTTCCCCTTGGTTGAGGGGTCAATCAAGAGGAGGCATAGTTTTAGGGTAAGCAACAGTAGAGTCAGAGGGGATTTGAGAAAAACCTTTTCACTCAGAGGGTGGTGGGAATCTGGAACGCACTGCCTGGGAAGGTAGTTGAGGTTGGAAACCTTGCAACCTTTAAAAAGTATTTGGGTGAGCAGTTGCAACATCATAATATTTAAGGAGATGGGAAAAGGGCAGGAAAATGGGATCAGCACGCCTTTAGTGGTAGATATTGTCAGTGCAGACCTGAAGGGTCAAATGGCCTTTTCTGCACTTTATGACTCTATGGGAGGGATTTTACGTTCACCCCGAAACAGTAAAATCCCGCCCAAGGTCAATGGGCCTTTCCATTGTCCGCCCCTCCCGCGTTCCGATTCCTGTGGCGGGTGGGACGGTAAAATTCCAGCCTGTGACTCTATCTGATTTCCTTTTCCTTGCATGAGCATAAACGTATTTCTTTCCTATGACATTGTCTCTTTCCCCATTTGTTGGCCACACTTGGTTAAACGCACAAGTGAAGCCAGTGCCTTCAGGGTTATAAACTGCTTTTATGTGATATCCTATTATCAGGATACTCCTTTGCGTGTGTGCCAGTGTTCCTTCAGCCACTAATCGCACAGACCCTGTGGTCAAATCACTTCTGAACACTTCAAGGTTTGCCTCACTTAAATGCAATTGTCCTTTCTCCCTCTTGTACTCTCTCTCTCTCTCCATCAATCCTAATACCATCAAATTCAACCACCTTGTGGTCACTTGCAAGGTATTCCCTTAAAGTCAAATCTATAATTAACTCTGGGCTGTTACTCATCAATAAATCCATTACGATGTTTCCCTGTGTTGGTTCTAAACTGTTCTGAAATAGCCCTCACAAATACCTTCTAAAAATCTGTTGTAATTAATAATTGGGCTGTTGTGCTTCTCCCAGACTATCTGAAAAGTAAAATTGACCATTTGTTTTTGCTAGCTTCACTGATCCCCCCATTAGATTACTAACATCAGGGGGGTTTCAGCCAACTCATAAAGAGTTGCGGTTATGTACTTCTACCCAGTGTTTCCACTGCCCAATTATCCTCACTGAAATCAATTCTTTCTACCGAAGCAGTTGTGTCTTTTATCGATGTTACTACTTCTTCCCAGATTTCTCTCTCCTTTCTTAAAGTCTTATTGACTGGAATGTTTAACCCTCATTGTGCCAGTTTTGTAGCCTAATCTCTGTGATATTATACCCTTTAGCTTGAAGTTATGCTTCAAAACATGTCTGTATTTTTATATGTTGCCTGCGGTCTTTTCACGGGTGATAGGGAACAGGCAGCAAATGATGGTGGTGTCTGCGCCACCTTCAATGACAGTGGTACAGTGGTTAGCACTGCTGCCTCACAGAGCCAGGGGCCTGGGTTTGATTCCCGGCTTGGGTTACTGCCTGTGTGGAGTTTGCGCGTTCTCCCCGTGTCTGCGTGGGTTTCCTCTGGGTGCTCTGGTTTCTTCCCACAGTCCAAGAAACATGCTGGTTAGGTGCAATTTCAATGCTACATTCTTCCTCAGTGTACCCAAACAGGCGCCGGAGTGTGGCGACTCAGAGACTTTCACAGTAACTTCATTGCAGTGTTAATGTGAGTCTACTTGTAACTAATAAATAAACTTTATTAAAACATTTGTCAGGTTTTTATTTTGGTAACTGGCCCATCATCCCTGACAGTATGTTTCTCACACTCTTTGGCTTAGTGCTAACTTTTCTTGCTGATGCTCTGTGCATTGCCCATAGTCACTGGCCGGAATGTTGTCAGCGTTCACACTGGGAGGATTTCCCCATCCAGCTGCAGCGAATGGAGATTTGGCTGGCTGCCAAATTCTCTGACCTCACTGCAGTGGGAACGTGGCATGAATGGCCAGTAAAATTGCACCCATAAGACCCAATTTTACCATCAAATTGTGTCCGTTTTCGGGTGCAAAAACTTGGTAAAGTCGGGCGTGAGGTGAGTAGCGCGATCCACGCCCGCCTCCGTGCCCGCTCCCCCTTTACCAAGCGCCTAAAATGGTCACGATCGGGGCCGTGCCCGAAACAGGCGCAACGGCAATTTAAATGCATTTGTATGCATTTAAATTGACTTAATGGGCGAGACGCCCAAACTTGCTGGCACTTCCTCCTTTGCCACCGTGCCCGCCCATCCAGAGTCAGCGTGGAACAGGCATGGTCCGCAAAAGTCCGATTCGGGCGCTCCAGCTTCTGAGGAGGTAAGTTCAGAGTTTTCGGTGGCTCTCTGACTCAGATCAGTGGTTGGGGCAGGGGGGGGGGGGGGGGTGAAGGGGGAAGAGGGAGATGGGTTGGATGGCTCTCTGGTGGGGGGAAGGGAGGCGGATCGGATGGCTCTCTGGTGGGGGGGAAAGGGGGGTCCGCTGACACTCTGCGTGCGCTCGATAGGGGAGGGTGCAGGGGGCTGCGATCGGTTTGGGTAGCGGGGAGGTGGGGGGATAAGGGGGTCAGTTATGTTGTGGGGATGGGGCAATGTCTGTGGGGGCCAGGGGGGAGGCATTATCCGGCCTGGGAGCGATGTGGCAGGGGAGCATTTTTCTACATATTTTTTGCTGCGCATGCACAGTTGGAGGCTCCAATCGGAGTAAGTCCCACCCACAAGCTTGTGCAGCATGATTCAGAATCGCTGATATTTTTTCAGGCAGAGTTCATATATGTGATAAATGTGAGGTGATTCATTTTGGTAGGACTAATTTAAATGTGGATTACAGGGTCAAAGGTAGGGTTCTGAAGACTGTGGAGGAACAGAGAGATCTTGGGGTCCATATCCACAGACCTCTAAAGGTTGCCACTCAAGTGGATAGAGCTGTGAAGAAGGCCTATAGTGTGTTAGCTTTTATTAACAGGGGGTTGGAATTTAAGAGCCGTGGAGTTATGCTGCAACTGTACAGGACCTTGGTGAGACCACATTTGGAATATTGTGTGCAGTCTGGTCACCTCACTATAAGAAGGATGTGGAAGCGCTGGAAAGAGTGCAGAGGAGATTTACCAGGATTCTGCCTGGTTTGGAGGGTAGGTCTTATGAGGAAAGGTTGAGGGAGCTGGGGCTGTTCTCTCTGGAGCGGAGGAGGCTGAGGGGAGACTTAATAGAGGTTTATAAAATGATGAAGGGGATAGATAGAGTGAACGTTCAAAGACTATTTCCTCGGGTGGATGGAGTTATTACAAGGGGGCATAACTATAGGGTTCATGGTGGGAGATATAAACATAGAACATAGAACATAGAACATTACAGCGCAGAACAGGCCCTTCGGCCCACGATGTTGCACCGACCAGTTAAAAAAAAAACTGTGACCCTCCAACCTAAACCAATTTCTTTTCGTCCATGAACCTATCTACGGATCTCTTAAACGCCCCCAAACTAGGCGCATTTACTACTGATGCTGGCAGGGCATTCCAATCCCTCACCACCCTCTGGGTAAAGAACCTACCCCTGACATCGGTTCTATAACTACCCCCCCTCAATTTAAAGCCATGCCCCCTCGTGCTGGATTTCTCCATCAGAGGAAAAAGGCTATCACTATCCACCCTATCTAAACCTCTAATCATCTTATATGTTTCAATAAGATCCCCTCTTAGCCGCCGCCTTTCCAGCGAAAACAATCCCAAATCCCTCAGCCTCTCCTCATAGGATCTCCCCTCCATACCAGGCAACATCCTGGTAAACCTCCTCTGCACCCTCTCCAAAGCCTCCACATCCTTCCTGTAATGTGGGGACCAGAACTGCACACAGTACTCCAAGTGCGGCCGCACCAGAGTTGTGTACAGTTGCAACATAACGCTACGACTCCTAAATTCAATCCCCCTACCAATAAACGCCAAGACACCATATGCCTTCTTAACAACCTTATCTACTTGATTCCCAACTTTCAGGGATCTATGCACACATACACCTAGATCCCTCTGCTCCTCCACACTATTCAAAGTCCTCCCGTTAGCCCTATACTCAACACATCTGTTATTCCTACCAAAGTGAATTACCTCACACTTCTCCGCATTAAACTCCATCCGCCACCTCTCGGCCCAACTTTGCAACCTGTCTAAGTCTTCCTGCAAACTACGACACCCTTCCTCACTGTCTACCACACCACCGACTTTGGTGTCATCAGCAAATTTGCTAATCCACCCAACTATACCCTCATCCAGATCATTAATAAATATTACAAACAGCAGTGGCCCCAAAACAGATCCCTGAGGTACACCACTTGTAACCGCACTCCATGATGAATATTTACTATCAACCACCACCCTCTGTTTCCTATCCGCTAGCCAATTCCTGATCCAATTTCCTAGATCACCCCCAATCCCATACATCTGCATTTTCTGCAGAAGCCTACCATGGTGGACCTTATCAAACGCCTTACTAAAATCCATATATACCACGTCCACTGCCTTGCCCCCATCCACCTCCTTGGTCACTTTCTCAAAAAACTCAATAAGGTTAGTAAGG
The DNA here is from genome assembly GCF_964213995.1 of Mustelus asterias. Classification (NCBI taxonomy): domain Eukaryota; kingdom Metazoa; phylum Chordata; class Chondrichthyes; order Carcharhiniformes; family Triakidae; genus Mustelus; species Mustelus asterias. Next base: position 129,284,537 of record NC_135806.1, on the reverse strand, counting down.
CACGACCTACCTGCCACAAAACCGTGCTGACTATCACCTATCAATTCATTACTCTCCAAATAACTATAAATCCTATCCCTTATAATTTTTTCCAACATCTTGCCGACAACAGAAGTGAGACTCACCGGTCTATAATTCCCGGGGAAGTCTCTGTTCCCCTTCTTAAACAATGGGACAACATTCGCTAACCTCCAATCTTCTGGTACTATACCAGAGGCCAACGACGACCTGAAGATCAGAGCCAGAGGCTCTGCAATCACTTCTCTTGCCTCCCAGAGAATCCTTGGATAAATCCCATCCGGACCAGGGGATTTATCTATTTTCAGACCCTCCAGAATATCCTGCACATCCTCCTTATCAACTGTAATACTGTCTATTCTACTCCCTTGCAACCCATATAGGAAGGATATCAGAGGTAGGTTCTTTATGCAGAGAGTGGTTGGGATGTGGAATGGACTGCCTGCAGTGATAGTGGAGTCAGACACTTTAGGAACATTTAAGCGGTTATTGGATAGGCACATGGAGCACACGAGGATGATAGGGAGTGGGATAGCTTATTCTTGGTTTCAGATAAAGCTCGGCACAACATCGTGGGCCGAAGGGCCTGTTCTGTGCTGTATTGTTCTATGTTCTATGTTCTATATGGGGGCACCTGAGAATGGATATAAAGTCAGATCTGAAACACTCCCATTTTCAGCACTTAGAATTAAAATGATAAAATCGGGCCCATAGAGTCGAAAGATGGAATTTTCCTGTCCCGTCCGCCATGGGAATCGGAGCGGGTGGGGGCGGACCATGCAAAGGATTTTCCGCTCTTGGGTCAAGCGAGGCTGGAAAATAATCCCGCCCATTGAGTCATAGAGTCATAGGCACAGAGACTCAGAGGCCATTTGGCTCATCGGATCTGCACCAACAAAATTACACTAAATCTACACGAATTCCGCTTTCCAGCACTTGGTCCATAGCCTTAAATATGCTGAGATTTCAAGAGCAACAAAGCTAACTGCTCCAATTTTTCATGTTTGTTTGTTGGTGTCACAAGTAGGCTCACATTAACATTGCAATGGAGTTACTGTGAAAATCCCTTAGTCGCCACACTCCGGCGCCTGTTCGGGTACACTGAGGGAGAATTTAGCACGGCCAATCCACCTAATCAGCACATCTTTCGGACTGTGGGAGGAAACTGGAGCACTCGGAGGAAACCCACACAGACACAGGAGAATGTGCAGACTCTACACAGTGACCCAAGCTGTGAATCAAACCTGGGTCCCTGGCGCTGTGAGGCAGCAGTAGTAACCACTGTACCACCGTGCTGCCCCTATTATAATAGGCCTATTTTTCCATATGGACCCTTTTTTTCTGTTTTGCTGAAGGATAAATATGTTACAAATGTATACCTGTAATATTCTTTAAGATAATGAGATGACGTGTTGCTTTCAATGGGATTTGGTACATTTTGTTTCAGCGGCCTTATTTGGACAATGCAGGTAAGAAATGCATGGGCCGAGTGGCCTAATTCTGCTCCTATGTCTTATGTTCTTATGCGTGCCAGCTTGTGGTTTGTGTTTACAAAAGCTAATTAAATGCAGGGCTGCAATTCCATTGAGATGTGTGCTGCATATGTACAGAGAGTAATCCGTCTTTCCTGCAGCTATTTTTTTTACAAATTGAAAAATCAATTGTAGAATATCGGCAGACTATAAAGTTGTGCCAATGTGTCCCTCATTGGAAGGAAAGAAGACACATTAACCCTTTAAAATGACTTGATTTGCAACATGTTGTGCAATATAAACCCTACCTTTTACTCTCTGTTTGCGATGCATAGGATTGAGCCGCCTTACCCTATACAAGAATTGCAAGAATCTTCACATAAAAGGTACTGAAAATCTGGAACTTTTGCCCCCAGCAAAAAATAAAGCTTTCGAGGTAAGCATTGGGTGGCACAGCAGTGCAGTGGTTAGCACTGCTGCCTCACAGCTCCAGGGACCCAGGTTCAATTCCTGTGGGTTTCCTCCGGGTGCTCCAGTTTCCTCCCACAATCCAAAGGCGTGCAGGTTACATGAATTGGCCATGCTAAATTGCCCCTTAGTATCCCAAGATGTGCAAGGGTAATTGAAAATGTCATTGCTGGCATTGCTAGATTTCTATCAGATGGAACCAGGGTGGGAGGATGAAGTTCATAATATCTATGGTCTTGGTGAAGGTAAAGTCCCGGATGACCACAGGCTGCTCCCCCTTTTGAGAGGGAGAGCTGACTGGCGTTGATTTGATCTGAGGATCACCACACCTCAGGCGAGGGGTTGAATAGTGGAACCTGATTGATGGGTTGAATGGCCCCTTCCTGTTCCTATGTTCCTCATTAAATTGCCATATGTAAAAGTGTGAACTTGAAACTCTTCTGGGTGACACGGTGGCACAGTGGTTAGCACTGCTGCCTCACAGCGGCAGGGACCCGGGTTCAATTCCAGCCATGGGTGACTGTCTGTGTGGAGGTTGTACATTCTCCCCGTGACTGCGTGGGTTTCCTCTAGGTGCTCCAGTTTCCTCCCACAGTCAAAGACATGCAGGTTAGGTTGATTGCCATGATAAGTTGACGTGTATGTCGGAATTTTACTGCCCTGCCTGCCATGGGTATTCAAGTGGGCAACGGGTGGGCAATGGGAGGGTCCATAGAAACATAGAAAATACGTGCAGAAGTAGGCCATTCAGCCTTCGAGACTGCACCACCATTCAGTATGATCATGGTTGATCATGCACTTTTAGTATCCCACTCCTGCTGTCTCTCCATACCCCTTGATCCTTTTAGCTGCAAGGGCCACGTCCAGCTCCCTCTTGAACATATTTAACAAACTGGTCCCAACAGCTTTCTGTGGCAGAGAATTCCACAGGTTCACAACTATCTGAGTGAAGAGGTTCTTCCTCAACTAAGCCCTGAATGGCTTACCCCTTCTCCTTAGACAGTGACCCCTAGTTCTGCACTTCGCCAACATCAGGAACATTCTTCCCGCATCTAGCCTGTCCAATCCCATCAGGATTTTACATGTTTCTATGAGATCCCCTCTCATTCTTCTAAATTCCAGTGAGTACAAGCCCCTTTGATTTCTTCATATGTCAGTCCCGCCATTCCGGGAATCAGTCTGGTGAACCTTCACTGGACTCCCTCAATAGCGAGAATGTCCTTCCTCAGACTTGGAGACCAAACTGCACAAGATACTGAAGTTGACCTCAGGTGAGATTTTATGGTTTTGGGACCGGCGAGGCCGTAAAATCCCGCCCTTTGTGTCAGGGAGATTAGCATGATAAATACATGGGATTACGGGGATAGGGCCTGGATGGGATTGTTGTCAGTGTAGGTTCGATGAGTCGAATGGTCTCCATCTGCACTGTAGGGATTCTATGATTATATTAGCTTCTTAGAACAGATGATCAACTTAAATTGGCAAGCACTGAAGACAACAACAAAACATCATGCTGCTAGCACAAGTGTGACTATTTTTAAAGATTGTATCGACAATTTATATTAATGATTTGGATGAGAATATAGGAGGCATGGTTAGTAAGTTTGCAGATGACACTAAGATTGGTGGCATAGTGGACAGTGAAGAAAGTTATCTCCAATTGCAACGGGATCTTGATCAATTGGGCCAGTGGGCTGGTGAATGGCAGATGGAGTTTAATTTAGACAAATGCGAGGTGATGCATTTTGGTAGATTGAACCAAGGCAGGACTTACTCAGTTAATGGTAGGACATTGGGGAGAGTTACAGAACAAAGAGATCTAGGGGTACATGTTCATAGCTCCTTGAACGTGGAGTCACAGGTGGACAGAGTGGTGAAGAAGGCATTCGGCATGCTTCGTTTCATCGGTCAGAACATTGAATACAGGAGTTGGGATGTCTTGTTGAAGTTGTACAAGACATTGGTAAGGCCACACTTGGAATACTGTGTGCAATTCTGGTCACCCTTTATAGAAAGGATATTATTAAACTAGAAAGAGTGCAGAAAAGATTTACTAGGATGCTACCAAGACTTGATGGATTGAGTTATAAGGAGAGGGAGAATAGACTGGAACTTTTTTCTCTGGAGCGTTGGAGGCTGAGGGATGATCTTATAGTGGTCTATAAAATAATGAGGGGCACAGATCAGCTAGATAGTCAATATCTTTTCCCAAAGGTAAGGGAGTCTAAAACTAGAGGGCATAGGTTTAAGGTGAGAGGGGAGAGATACAAAAGTGTCCAGAGGGGCAATTTTTTCACACAGAGGGTGGTGAGTGTCTGGAACAAGCTGCCAGAGGTAGTAGTAGAGATGGGTACAATTTTGTCTTTTAAAAAGCATTTAGATAGTTACATGGGTACGATGGGTATAGAGGGATATGGGTCAAATGCGGGCAATTGGGATTAGTTTAGGGGTTTAAAAAAGAAAGGGCGGCATGGATAAGTTGGGCCGAAGGGCCTGTTTCCATGCTGTAAACCTCTATGACTCCTCTATGACTGTAATATTTATGTCGTGACTGATTATATTTAGATTATATAGATATTGTACAGGCACTTAATAAGGTGTTCAATGGTAGAAGATTACATTTGATGCCCATGGGATGATGTGGCATTTTCTGAGACACAGCAACTTAATTTGCTGTCAGCTGGAAGTGAAGACACCCAATCTTCACTTAAAGTGCGATAATGAATGATTTCCAATTTATCACGCAGAAAGTGACCCTCTTGATTCCCAAATGATGCGGATTCCTGAGGCACCGATTGTAATATTTCAAATGAATGGCGCAGGAAACAAGAAAGGCAACGTTTAGCAGGTCACCTCTTCCCTTGCCGCCAACAAATCGACAATCCTGGAAAGCACTGACGACAATAACAAGCAGTAAAAGTCCGTTCAGACTGCGAGAAGCATTTGGCATGGATTTTGAAAAAAACTCCGTGACTGGAATTTGGCTCCAATATTTAAGTTGGCACTTCAGCCCAATGCAGAGAGAGCGCGGCACAATGTGAGCTGTTGCCTCTTGGATGAAAAGTTAAATAGAGACTTTGCCCAAAATTCTCTGGCCATCCACAACCCACCGTCGCTGATAGAGAAGGCCAGGGAATTTGACGCTCAGCCAAATCTCCGTTCACTGCAGCGGGACGGGAGAATCCCATTGACGCGAACGGCCGGAGAATCCCGCTCCTTGTCTGCCGGATCCAGTGGTTCAGACGAAAATTAATCATCATTAAGTACTAAAAGAGCTGGGTCAAGGGGGTGCTATCAAAAATGAGGACAAAAGATTCAGTGAAGAGAAAATGCTGAAGGAGCCTAAATCTGAGCATGCTAGATGTGTGGCAATAAAGATAGAAAGTGATTGTAAGAGAGAAGTATGTTGAAAACACTTCAGCTTTAAATGCAGCTGAGTTCTGCTATGGAATTTGTCAAACTGTGGATGAAGTGGTTGAAGCAGTATTGAAGAATCTGCATTGTGTGAACTAGGATCAATGATGAGCCACACAGGTTTAAAAAATAACTTTGCTAAATTTGAAATTAACCTGGTCACCTGAATGGTAAGGGCAAGTTGCATATCTGAGAAGAGAGAGGAGGAGGGATGTGGAAAGATATTGCTTGGGATGGCACGGTGACCGTGGCACAATGGTTGGCACCATTGCCTCAGAGCGACAAGGACCCGGATTCAATTCCAGCCTTGGGTCACTGTCTGTTTAAGTTAAGTTTATTTATCAGTGTCACAAGTAAGCTTACATTAACACTGCAATGCAACCACTGTGAAAATCCCCTAGTCACGACTCTCCGGCGCCTGTTCGGGTGCACTGAGGGAGAATTTAGCATGACCAATCCACCTAACCAGCACATTTTTCGGACTGTGGAAGGAAACCGGAGCACCCGAAGGAAACCCACGCAGACACGGGGAGAATGTGCAAACTCCACACAGGCAGTGACCCACGCCGGGTTCTATGAGGCAGCAGTGCTAACCACTGTGCCACCGCCATCTGTGTGGAGTTTGCACATTCTCTCCGTGTCTGCGTGGGTTTCCACCGGGTGCTCTGGTTTTCTCCCACATTCCAAAGATGTGCGGGTTAGGTGGATTGGCCATGCTAAATTGACCCTGGTGTCAGGGGGATTAGCAAGGTACGTATGTGGGGCTAATAGGGACTGGGTGGAATATTGGTTGGTGCAGACTTGATGGGCCGAATGGCCTCCTTCTGCACTATAGGGATTCTAAGATTCTGTGAATTAAAATAAGAGCGAGTTATCTGGGTAACGAGGCTCAACCTCCTCTCTCAACCTACACACACAAAGTAAATGATTAGGTCACTTGCCTCATTGGCTGTTTATGGGATCTTGCTGTGCAGAATTTGCTACTGTACCTTTCTATCATTTCGAAAATAATTCATTGGTTGTAAAGAGCTTTGAGTCTTGATATATTATTTGAGACTGCAATATACTAGAGAAGGGATCATACAACTTAGCCCTTTGTTTGACTTTCACTTCACCCTTCAGCTGAATAGAGTTTGGCCCCGGAAGCACAAACGGGAAATGGTACAGTGTAGACAACAGGGCATCTGGGGTCAGGGTAAGGGATCTATCTACTTAATCAATAAGATTGGTGCATTGGCCGTGCTAAATTCTCCTTCAGTGTACCCGAACAAGCGCCAGAGAGTGGCAACTCGGGGATTTTCACATTAACTTCATTGTTTAAAGTTTAAAGTTTATTTTATCAGTGTCACAAATAGGCTTACAATAACACTGCAATGAGGTGACTGTAAAAATTCCCTGATTGCCACACTCTGGGGCCTGTTCGGGTACACCGAGGGAGAATTTAGCATAACCAATGCACCGAACCAGCACGTCTTTCGGACTCTGGGAGGAAACCGGAGCACCGGAGAAAACCCACGCAGACACAGGGAGAATGTGCAAACTCCACACAGAAAGTGACCCGAGCCAGGATTCGAACCCAGGTCCCTGGCGCTGTGAGGCAGCAGTGCTAACCACTGTGTCACCGTGCGCAGTGTTAATGTAAGCCGAGTTGTGATACTAATGAATAAATACATACATAAATAAATAAATACATAAATAAGTAGAAATAAAGAGATAAAGGATTGAGAAATAACTAAATTTGAGTAGGTGGATGACAATGTTCAATCACATACTGAAAAAAAGAGGGAAATAAAAATTGATTAAGACAGACAAACACACTGAAGAAGTAAGAAGATAATATAAAAATATTCTAGTTTTAAATTTAAAAAACAACCATGTAAATGATTTACCACCTGCAAAAATGAGTTTCCACAGTTTCAATATTTTAGGATTATAATTGTATTGTCAAACTGTGGATGATATTCTTGAGATAGTCCCAGATGCATCTCTCAAATGATTCCTCTGAATTTTAGGTTGGAAAGGCAGATACTAAATGCACAAAATGGGTCTGAAAGACTAATGTATCTCTCATAGAGTCATAGAGTCAGAGACGTTTACAGCATGGAAACAGGCCCTTTGGCCCAACTTGTCCACGCTGCCCTTTTTTTTCAAAACCCCGAAACTAATCCCAATTGTCCGCATTTGGCCCATATCCCCCATACCCATTGTACCCATGTAACTATCTAAATGCTTTTTAAAAGACAAAATTGTACCCGCCACTACTACTACCTCTGGCAGCTTGTTTCAGACACTCACCACCCTCTGTGTGAAATAATTGCCCCTCGAGACACTTTTGTATCTCTCCCCTCTCACCTTAAACCTATGCCCTCTAGTTTTAGACTCCCCTACCTTTGGGAAAATATATTGATTACCTAGCTGATCTATGCCCCTCATTATTTTGTAGACTTCTATAAGATCACCCCTTAGCCTCCTCCGCTCCAGAGAAAAAAGTCCCAGTCTATCCAGCCTCTCCTTATAACTCAATCCATCAAGTCCTGATAGCATCCGAGTAAATCTTTTCTGCACTCTTTCTAGTTTAATAATATCCTTTCTATAATAGGGTGACCAGAATTGCACACAGTATTCCAAGTGTGGCCTTACCAATGTCTTGTACAACTTCAACAAGACATCCCAACTCCTGTATTCAATGTTCTGACCGATGAAACGAAGCATGCCGAATGCCTCCTTCACCACTCTGTCCACCTGTGACTCCACGTTCAAGGAGCTATGAACATGTACTCCTGGATTTTATTGTTCTGTGACTCTCCCCAATGCCCTACCATTAACTGAGTAAGTCCTGCCCTGGTTCAATCGACCAAAATGCATCACCTCGCATTTGTCTAAATTAAACTCCATCTGCCATTCACCAGCCCACTGGCCCAATTGATCAAGATCCCGTTGCAATTGGAGATAACTTTCTTCACTGTCCACTCTGCCACCAATCTTAGTGTCATCTGCAAACTTACTAACCATGCCTCTTATATTCTCATCCACATCATTAATATAAATGACAAATAACAGTGGACCCAGCACTGTTCCCTGAGGCACACCGCTGGTCACAGGCCTCCAGTTTGAAAAACAATTCTCTACAACTACCCTCTGGCTTCTATCAAGAAGCCAATTTTGTATCCATTTAGATACCTCACCCTGGATCCCGTGAGATTTAACCTTATGCAACAACCTACCATGCGGTACCTTGTCAAAGGCCTTGCTATAGTCCATGTAGACAACATCAACTGCCTCATCTACCTTCTTGGTTACCCCTTCAAAAAACTCAATCAAATTTGTGAGACATGATTTTCCACTCACAAAGCCATGCTGACTGTCCCTAATCAGTCCTTGCATCTCTAAATGCCTGTAGATCCTGTCTCTCAAAATGCCTTCCAACAATTTATCCACCACAGTTGTGAGGCTCATTGGCCTGTAGTTCCCAGGCTTTTCCCTGCAGCCCTTTTTAAACAAAGGCACAACATTTGCCATTCTCCAATCTTCAGACACCTCACCCGTGACTATCGATGATTCAAATAGGGGACCCGCAATTTCCTCCCAAGTCTCCCACAATGTCCTGGGATACATTTCATCAGGTCCCAGGGATTTATCTACCTTGATGCACTTTAAGACTTCCAGCACCTCCTTCTCTGTAATATGTACACTCCTCAAGACATCACTATTTATTTCCCCAAGTTCCCTAACATCCATGCTTTTCTCAACAGTAAATACTGATGAGAGATATTCATTTAGGATCTCGCCCATCTCTTGTGGATCCACACAGAGATGACCTTGTTGATCCTTAAGAGGCCCTACTCTCTCCCTTGTTACTCTTTTGCCCTTTATGTATTTGTCGAAGCTCTTTGGATTCTCCTTTGCCTTATATGCCAAAACAACCTCGTGTCCCCTTTTTGCCCTCCCTCTCGCAAAAGTAAGAAGCCTGCTGAGAGTATTACCATCGTCCAGAAAGCGTCTTTAACAAATTTCAGCTATTAGGATCTAGCTATAACTTCTCAGTAATGTACTCTGCACCGAAGAGTGTATGGAGTCGAGTTCACATATTAGTGACACAGAAGAGGGAATTCAAATTCTAAACCATGCAGCTGTTTATGAAATAGCCAATCGTGTAAATCACAGTGAGATTAAAACAGTCAATCGCAACATTGCAAAGTTCCAAGAAATGAAAGGAAATACAATCTTATTTCTAATAGAAAATCCAGAGTATCAAGACCATATGACCATAAGAAATAGGAGCAGGAGTAGGTCATTTGGCCCCTTGAGCCTGCTCTGCTATTCGATAGGATCATGACTGATCTGATGACCTTCCACATGTCCACTTTCCTGCCCTTTCCCCATAACCCTTGATTCCCTTACTGAAACAAAATCTATCTGTCTCAGCCTTCAATATACACAAGGGCTCTGCCCCAAAGCTCTCTGTGGTAAGGAGTTCCAAAGACTCACAACCCTCTGAGCAAAGAAATTCCTCCTCATCTCAGTCTTAAGTTGGCACCCCTTTATTCTGAGACTGTGCCCTCTGGTCCTAGACTCTCTTATGAGGGGAAACATCCTCTCAGCATTTACCCTGTCAAGCCCCTTAAGAATCCTATATGTTTTAATGTGATCACCTCTCATTCTTCTAAATTTCAATGAATAGAGTCCCAACCTGTTTAACCGTTCCTCATAAGACAATCCCTCCATGCCAGGGATCAACCGAGTGAGCCTTCTCTGAACTGCCTCCAATGAAACAATATCTTTGCTCAAATAAGCAGTCCAAAACTGCTCACAGTACTCTAGATATGGACTCACCAGGACCTTGTATAGTTGCGGCAAGATTTCCCCACTCTTATACTCCAACCCCTTTGAAGTAAGGGCCAACATTCCACTAGCCTTCCTGATTACCTACTGCAATGGTTTACAAGCTTTCTGAGTTTCATGCACAAGTACCCTAAGTCCCTTAATGTTGCAGCTTTCTGCAGTTTTTCTACATTTAAATAACACTGTTCTTTTGTTCTCCTTTCCAAAATGAACAGCTTCACATTTTCCCACATTATACTCCACTTGCCAACTTTCTGCCCATTTACTTAACATATCAATATCTCTTTGTATCCCAATCACAACTTGCCTTTCCACTTATTTTTGTGTCGTCAGCAAATTTGCCGACAGTACATTTGCTTCCTTCTTCCAAGTCATTAATATATATTGTAAACAGTTACGATCCCAGCACTAATTCCTGTGGAACCCCCACTGGTTACAGGTCACCAGCCTGAAAAAGAACCCCTTATCCCCACTTGCTGTTTCCTGCCCATTAGCCAATTGTCTATCAATGCCAATGTGTACCCCCAACACCATGGGCTCTTATCTTATGACTGAAACCTTTGTGAGGTACCTTGTCGAACACCTTCTGGAGATCCAAATACAACACATCTACTGGTTCCCCTCTATCCACTCTGGTTGAGACTTCTTCAAAATGCACTAATAAATTAGTCAGACATGATTTCCCTTTCATGAAGCCATGCTGACTCTGCTTGGTTAACCATAGAATCGTAGAATTCCTACAGTGCAGAAGGAGGCCATTTGGCCCATTGAGTCTGCACCATCTCTCCGAAGAGCATCCTACCCAGCATCCGCCCCATTGGCAGAAGGGACATTTTCCCTCAGTGTCCCCTAAGAGACACTAAGGGAAAATTTAGCATGGCCAATCAACCTAACTTGCACATCTTTGGACTGTGGGAAGAAACCGGAGCACCCGGAGGAAACCCACGCAAACACGGGAAGACTCCACACAGACAGTCAGCCAAGGCTGGAATTGAACTCGGGTGCTTGGCACCGTGAGGCAGCTTATGATTTTCCAAATGTGCTGCTATTACTTCCTTAATAACTGTTACTATAAAGTATTTTACGTCAAACATCCATCAATTATTGAAGTAGCATAGGCCGTGATTCACATTGAAGAATAAAGAATTAGTGAGATGGCTCTGCTCCAGTTAAGGAGGGAATTACTTATTGCTGTGGTTGAGTAACCATACTTTTACCTTGAGTGACAGTCAAATGAGCCAACGAAAGTAAAAATTCCAATGCATTCTTCAACTTTTATAATGGTTTTTGAGGCTGAAATGCTAATTGCTTATGTATTTAATTTAATTATATTCTGTCCCTTTAGGTTCCAATATGCTTCTGATCATTGCTAATTTCCAAGTAAGTACATCCCTTATTGTTTCGAAGAAAGTTCACAGAGCTGTTATTTTCCATGTAATGGGCTGGCCCTCATCATTTCTGCCAAGCTACGAGGACTTATGTTGGTCAATGGATCATTAGTTTAGAGTCTATTTTTTAAATGTTGCAACATAGTTCTCAGGTTGAGTTAGATTGCAAAAATTCCAGTTGCCTGTGGTCTTGGTTGATTATATGTATAAACTCATCTTATCAAATACAGGTACAGCAGGCAGTAAAGAAGGCAAATGATATGTTTGCCTTCATAGCAAGAGGATTTGAGTATACGGATAGGGATGTTTTGCTGCAATTTTATAGGGCGTTGGTGAGGCCACACCTGGAGTATTGTGTGCAGTTTTGGGGTCCTTATCTGAGAAAGGAAGTCCTTGCTACAGAGGGAGTGCAGCAAAGGTTTACCAGGCTGATTGGCAGGTCTGTCATATGAGGAAAGACTAAGTCGGTTAGGATTATATTCACTAGAGTTTAGAAGAGTGAGAGGGGATCTCATAGAAACTTATAAAATTCTAACAGGCTTAGACAGGGTAGATTCAGAAAGAATGTTCCCAATGGTGGCGGTGCCCAGAACTAGGGGTCATAGTTTGAGGATAAGGGGCAAACCTTTTAGAACTGAGGTGAGGAGAAATTTCTTCACCCAGAGGGTGGCGAATGTGTGGAATTCACTACCACAGAATGTAGTTGAGGCCAAAACATTATCTGATTTTGAGAAGAAATTAGATATAGCTCTTGGGACTAAAGGGATCAAGGGATATGGGAAGAAGGGGGGGATCAGGATGTTGAATTCGATGATCAGCCATGATCAAAATGTATGACGGAGCAGGCTCGAAGGGCCGAAAGACCTACTCCTGCTTCTAGTTTCTATGTTTCAACACAATGGTGCCCTTCCTGATGGTTTGCAAAACAAAATACTACTCTGCAACTTTGGGAATGTATCTCTCATATCAGGGATTGTTTTATTTCTGTGCGGAGAGACACATTCCTACATGCAGAATCCTGTGATCCAACAATGTGAACTTTATTTTAGCTGTAGCAACTTGTTAGTTCCAAAATTAAGTATTGCTGAAAAAAGAGACATGGGGTGGGATTTTCCCACCCCACCCGCCTCAGGAATCGTAGCGGGCCGGACATGGACCATGCAAAGGTCTGGTGATATTGGGTGAGATTTTCCGACCTTGGGGTGAGCGCGGCCGGAAAATCCCGCCCATGGTGTCAAAGCTTTCCATCTTGCACTCATCAGGACAGAGTTGCAAGAATACCAAATCGCAGAGTGAACAACAATTCATACTAAGTGAGAAGAGGGTGCTGATTTATTCATGGGAAAATAACTCTTTTAATTTTATAGCACCTAATTATGGCTAAATTTCTTTACATAGGTTCGTTCACGTCAATTGTTCCCTTTCTGGGTCAGTAAGATTGGGTGCCCTGGCAGAGATTCATTATTGAAAAGGTCTCTGCATCATTAGATACCAGGACTAACATTCTGCAATGAGTTTAGTTGGTAATTATGACACAGATACAGCAATTTCTTACTACTCCAGGGGATTTGAGGGCACAATGCTGTTTTAGCAAGGTAAATGATGGAGTGAAACAAAAGTTTAAAGTATATTTATTAGTCACAAGTAAGGTTTACATTAACACTGCAATGAAATTACTGTGAAATTCCTCTTGTCTTGACAAATTGTTTTGTTCAGCAATTTATCATCATTTGCAAGACATGGGGCATCTCGTCCTTTCCACATTTAAACTCACCCTCTATAGTGCTTTTATGCCTGCGTTCTGACTATGTCTGAGGTTCTGAGCTTAACCATCCTTAACCCAGAGACTAGAGCACATTTTCTTGACCATCCCTCTGGGAGTGCAGCATTGTCAGAGGTGCCATTGCTATTAAACTGAGGTGACATAGGCTTGTTCCAGTAGAAGTAAAATGGTCTTATTTATAGAAGGAGTTGGGAGTTCTCCTGGTGTCTTGGCCAACATTCTGCCTCCAATCAATAACACCAAAAACAGATGAGTCATTTGCTATTTGTGGGAACTTGATGTGGGGAAATTGACTGCACCATTTCTCATACAAACAGCAATGCTGCAAAAGCACTCGAGAATGTGATGAGTGTGGTGAACCATCGTTGGTTCCCACTGGATAGTACTGAGCCAGGGGCTGGCCAGTACTACAAGGATGTACATATGTTACTGTTGGGTTGTGCTATTGTTGCTGTTGGGGTTAGGGTGGGGTTGTTACACCTTTGTACTGTAGTGTTGTGGCACATCCCAGTCGGGCTCCGCCTCCTGGGAGAGGTATAAGAGTCCCTGCTCTGGCCGGGACCCCTTCAGTCTGGGATAGTGTATATAAGTTCTGGCAGCTTCATTACAGTAAATAAAAGCCTTTCATTTACCGAGCTTCAGGCCTCGTGTTTGAGTAGCGCATCAATTTTATTTACTGTCGTTAAACTCTCGTCAAAGAAAAAAAAAGAGAGAGAGTATGAAGCAAATTCTGAAGCCGGAACGCCTTACACTAGATCCACGTGCGGTGGGCGCTTCTAACACCTTCGACCACTGGCTGAAGTGTTTCGAAGACTACCTGGCAGCCTCCGCAGCGGTCACCATAGATGATGACAGATTCCGGGTCCTCCATGCGAGGGTAAGCGACACTGTCTACCTCGCGATCTGTGCGGCCACCGATTATACTAAGGCCCTTGAGCTTCTGAAGAAGCGCTATATCAAACCACCCAATGAAATACACGCTCGTTACCTCCTAGCCACTCGACGACGGCAGTCTGGCGAAACGATGGAGGAATATGCGAACGAGCTCCTACAGCTAGCCAGGGGCTGTAACTGCAAAGCTGTGTCGGCTGAGCAGAGCATGAACGACCTCGCCTGAGATGCGTTTGTGGCGGGGGTCGGATCGTCGTACATTCGACTTAAACTGTTGGAGAAGGGTAACCTTGATCTTACCCAGGCCATCGAGCTAGCAGAGATGCTCGAGACGGCCTCCAAAAGCTTAGTATTATATCCGGAGGACCATGTGGAGACAACGTGGCAGGAGCAGTCGCCAATCCCTCCTCGTCCCTCGGGTTCGAAATGCTGCGTAATGGCGTGCTCACACTCGGGCCAGACGACGGCAGCAGCCCCGGGCGGCCCGCGGTGCTATTTCTGTGGGGGAGCGAAGCATACTCGGCAACGGTGTCCCGCTAAAGCTGTGTTGTGCACCGCATGCGGTAAAAAAGGGCACTATTCGAAAGTGTGCCGATCTAAACCCAGGAACGGCAGTGCGGCCTGCGATTCTTCAGAGCTCGGGTCTTCGTCGTCGAAGTCATCGCGGGGTTCATCCACGTGCGAGGCCAGGACGACGCCATTACGGTCGACGGAGTTGGAGGAGTGTGACCACCAGGGGTCGCTGAGTTTGGCGCCCTCACCCACGTGCGACTCATGGGAGCGGCCATGTTGGTCGACACTGACCACGAACGACCAGCAGGGGTCCTCCTCATCGATTTCAGCTGCCTGCAGTGGCGCTCATGAACCAACGGTGGCGTCGATCATCCTGGACCAGGCCAAGCCTCATAGACTTGACAAATCTATGATGAATATCCAGGTAAATGACCACGTGATTTATTGTCTGTTTGACAGTGGGAGCACTGAGAGCTTTATCCACCCAGACACTGTGAAGCGGTGTGGACTCCAGATTCAACCTGCCAAACAGACAATCTCTATGGCATCAAGGTCCCGGTCTGTTGCCGTGCTAGGGAGTTGCGTGGTAACTTTGAAGGTGCAAGGCACAGTTTACGAGCGTTTCAAGCTCCTCGTGTTGCCGTATCTTTGTGCGCCATTACTTCTCGGACGAAACTTCATGGTCCACTTGAGGAGTGTAATCCTACAGTACGGTGGGCCACTCCCTTCACTGACAGTGGGAAAACAGCAGCAGCCTCCAAATTGCCCAATGCAGCCTCTCGACGCTGAAGATCACCACACCCTCCTTGTTCCAGAATCTTGTGCCAGGCTGCAAGCCCATCACGACTAAAAGTAGGGTTACAGCGCTGAGGATCGGATCTTCATTAGATCTGAGGTTCAGCAGCTCCTCAAAGAAAGGATCATACAACTCAGCGCTAGTCTGTGGAGAGCGCAGGTCGTGGTGGTCAAGAGTGGGAACAAACCCCGGATGGTCATTGACTACAGTCAGACCATTAACCGATATACGCAGCTGGATGCGTATCCTCTCCCGCGCATATCTGATATGGTCAATCAGATTGCGCAGTACCAGGTGTTCTCCACCATAGACCTCAAGTCTGCCTACCACCAACTCCCCATTCGCCCAGAGGACTGACAATACACGGTTTTTGAGGCGGATGGTCGCTTGTATCACTTTCTCAGGGTTCCCTTTGGTGTCACCAATGGGGTCTCGGTCTTCCAGCGTGCTATGGACCGAATGGTGGACCAGAACGGGCTGCGGGCTATCTTCCTGTACCTGGATAATGTCACCATCTGCGGCCATGACCAGCAGGACCACGACACGAATCTCCTGAACTTCCTACGCACTGCATCTCGCCTGAACTTGACCTACAACAGGGAGAAGTGTGTGTTTCGTACGCGCCGTTTAGCCATCCTAGGATACGTGGTGGAAAACGGGGTCATTGGCCCTGATCCAGACCGTATGCGCCCCCTTTCTGAACTTCCCTTGCCTGCTAGTGCAAAAGCACTGAGAAGATGCTTAGGCTTCTTCTCTTATTATGCGCAGTGGGTTCCCAACTACGCGGACAAAGCCCGCCCGCTCATTAAGTCCACGACTTTTCCCCTAACGCCAGAGGCCCGATTGGCCTTCGATAAATTGAAAGCCGACATCGTGAAAGCCACGATGCACGCTGTAGACGAGTCCATCCCCTTTCAGGTGGAGAGCGATGCATCTGATTTCGCCCTGGCCGCCACACTTAACCAGGCGGGCAGGCCCGTCGCATTTTTTTCCCGCACCCTCCAAGGCCCCGAAATTCAGCATTCAGTGGTGGAAAAGGAGGCCCAGGCCATTGTGGAGGCCGTCAGGCACTGGCGCCATTACTTGGCGGGAAAACGGTTCACCCTGATCACGGACCAGCGGTCCGTGGCGTTCATGTTTAACAACACGCATAGGGGCAAGATCAAGAATGACAAGATCTTGCGGTGGAGAATTGAACTCTCCACCTATAACTACGACATCATGTACCGTCCAGGGAAACTCAATGAGCCCTCGGATGCCCTCTCGCGTGGAACATGCGCTAGTATACAGGAGGACCGTTTGCAGGCCCTCCATAATGACCTATGCCATCCTGGGGTCACTCGGCTCTACCACTTTATAAAAGCCCGCAACCTGCCTTACTCGGTGGAGGACATCAGGTCAGTAACAAGGAGCTGTCCGGTTTGCGCGGAATCCAAACCGCACTTTTACCGACCTGACCGGGCACATTTAGTCAAGGCCACTCGTCCCTTCGAGAGTGTCGATTTTAAGGGCCCCCTTCCCTCAACAGATCGGAATGTGTACTTCCTCAATATCATTGACGAGTACTGTCGGTTCCCTTTTGTTGTTCCCTGCTCTGATACATCCGCTGCCACGGTTATCAAGGCATTCCGTGATCTCTTTACCCTGTTCGGGTACCCCGGCTACATCCATAGCGACAGGGGCTCGTCGTTCATGAGCGATGACTTGAGGCAATTCCTGCTCTCATACGGGATTGCCTCTAGTAGGACCACGAGCTACAACCCTAGGGGTAACGGACAGGTGGAACGTGAGAATGCTACAGTCTGGAAGGCTGTCTTACTGGCGTTGAAGTCAAAAGGTCTTCCAGTCTCCTGTTGGCAAGAGGTGCTCCCTGATGCGCTCCATTCTATTCGCTCCCTCCTGTGTACGGCAACCAATGCTACTCCCCACGAGAGGATGTTCTCATTCCCTCGGAAGTCTTCCTCGGGGACCTCATTACCGTCTTGGTTGACGGACTCAGGACCCGTCCTCCTGCGGCGGCATGTAAGGGTCCGCAAGTCCGACCCGTTGGTCGAACAGGTCCATCTCCTCCACGCCAACCCTCAGTATGCCTATGTGGCATACCCTGACGGGCGAGAGGATACGGTCTCGATCCGAGACCTGGCGCCAGTAGGGGACGTAGCAACCCCTGTCGCTCCCATACCCCCTGTTACAAACCCTTTATCTCTTGTTTCTTCCCCGGACACGGCGCGGGCAGCATCGGGACCATTGCTTAACCATTTTACTCCCATGTACAGTTTGCCTGAGCCCAGAAGATGGTCGCCACTGCAGGGCGTGTCAGGATCCCATGGACTACCGTCACCTCAGGGTCAACCGGCCTGTGAGTCCATGGAAGAACAGCTGGACGCCGCCTTGGGGAGAACGCCACCGCAAGTGCCTACTCCGGTGTCACCGCCGGTATTGAGGAGGTCACAACGACGGTGCGGTCCCCCTGACCGTCTGAACTTATAGACTGCTGACACTTTATTCTGTTTTTTGTACCCCGCCGGCCTTTGTTCTCAAAGGAGGGGTGAATGTGGTGAACCATCGTTGGTTCCCACTGGATAGTTCTGAGCCAGGGGCTGGCCAGCACTACAAGGATGTACATATGTTACTGTTGGATTGTGCTATTGTTGCTGTTGGGGTTAGGGTGGGGTTGTTACACCTTTGTACTGTAGTGTTGTGGCACATCCCAGTCGGGCTCCGCCTCCTGGGAGAGGTATAAGAGTCCCTGTTCTGGCTGGGACCCCTTCAGTCTGGGATAGTGTATATAATTACTGGCTGCTTCATTGCAGTAAATAAAAGCCTTTCATTTACCGAGCTTCAGGCCTCGTGTTTGAGTAGCGCATCAATGAGGCATGATGTAAATGTAAGTTCCTTCTTTCTTTATTCAGAAGTTTCCTCTGTAAACTTCAAACCATCCAAATCTCGGCTGCCCTTTTCTTAACTCGCACCATTTCCCAATCATCCAACCCTTCTGCATTCATGGATCTACATTGACTCCTAATGTGGCGTTGCATCAATTTAAACTTCTCATCTTAGTTTTCAGAATAAGGCCTGCGTATGGATTAGAAAAGCTGTAACCATTCTACAGTTCGATCATTCTGTTCATGGTCTTGTTTCTCCCAATCTCTGTAACTTCCTCCAATCCATACAACCCTCCAAGATCTCCGTGACCCTTCAATCCTTGCCTCATGTGCAACCGCTATTGTTATCACTCTGCCATCAGGCAGTTGTGGCCATTTGCATATTCTGGAAATGTTTCTGCAAACCTCTTAGGATCGTAGCATCGCTACAGTGCTTAAGGAGGCCATTTGGCCCATTGAGTCTGCACTGACAGCAATTTCACCCGGGCCTTATCCCTATAATCCCACATCTTTACCCTGTTAATCCCCATGACACTACGAGGCAATTTAGCGTGGCAGATCCACCTAAACTGCACATCTTTGGACTGTGAGAGGAAACCGGAGCACCCGAAGGAAACCTACACAGACATGGGGAGAATGTGCGAACTCCACATGGACAGTCACCAGAGGGCGGAATTGAACCCAGGACTCTGGCGCTGTGAGGCAGCAGTGCCAAGCACTGTGCCACCGTGCCACCCCACTTTCATTTTTAGCTCTCCTCCTTTCTCCCTGTCCCTTTAAGCCATCTCTTAAAACTTACCTCTTCAATTAAATTTTTGGTTACTGGTCCGTCCAGCTCCTTGCAGTTCCTGTGAAGCACCTGGGCATGTTTCCCAATGTTAAAAGCGATATATAAATGATAAATGCGAGTTGTTGTTGCAAAGCCTGGGAGAAACCGTGTGCTTTAAATTTGTTAGGCAGCCACTAAAGTTTGGCTTATGGTGGAAAGTTTTCCCACCCCTGACATATCTAAAGAGATGTTGAATGTTTAATGGCTGTAAAATGTATGTTGCGTAATGTCGACATGTAATATTAATCTGCGTGACAAGAACTGGCATTTCAAATCAAGTTAGAAGAACGGGGACTCTTATGATTTGAGATGTCAGTGTTTCAGGTAAGGAAGATGTGGAGAGGCTGGCGTTGGACTGGGTGGGCACAGTAAGAAGTCCCAAAACACCAGGTTAAAGTCCAACAAGTTTATTTGGCATCATGAGCTTTCGGAGCACTGCTCCTTTATCTGGTGACTCACCTGACGAAGGATCAGCGCTCCAAAAGCTCACGATTCCAAATAAACCTGTTGAACTTTAACCTGGTGTCGTGAGACTTCTTACTCAGGTAAGGAAAGCAAAGGGGGAAACATCAAGCAATAAAATCGACAAGGCAATTAAAGATAACATGCTTGGTGCATTAGCACGATAATGTTCCATGTAAAAATAAATGAAGGTAATATTGAATTCTTCTTAAGATTCCAGTGCTAAACAGCACAACTACAAAAGCATCCACTGGAGTGAAATGATAATGAATGAAGATCATTCAACTATTGTACAGGAAATCTTTGATGAATAATGCACCAGCATTTCACTTGTAGCATAAGGCAGATCATACACTTGCCCTGGGGCTGCTTCACTAATTAAAAATGGCATTCTAGTTGCCTTGAATTATCCATGCACAATCTGAAAGCAACAGCACATTGAACACGGTTTATTTAAAGTCCTTCCGTTTTAGTTTCTAATCTACCTCCATTCCAATTCGCCTTTGTTTAAGTTTAAGTTTAAGTGTTAGTGTCACAGGTAGGCTTATATTAACACTGCAATGAAGTTACTGTGAAAATCACCCAGTCGCCACACTCCGGCGCCTGTTCGGGTACATTGAGGGTGAATTCAGCACAGACAATGCACCTAACCAGCTCGTCTTTCGGACTGCGGGAGGAAACCGGAGCACCCAGAGGAAACCCACGCAGACATGGGGAGAACGTGCAGACTCCGCACAGGTGGTGACCCAAGCCGGGAATCGAACCCGGGTCCCTGGTGCTGTGAGGCAGCAGTGCTAACCACTGTGCCACCATTGTCGTAATTCATCTGATAATGAGCCCACCTGCGTACCAGTGTGTGCGCTGATTTTCTGAGGAAGATTTGATTTGATTTGATTTATTATTATCACATGTATTAGTATACAATGAAAAATATTGTTTCTTGCACGCTATACAGACAAAGCATACCATTCATAGAGAAGGAAAGGAGAGAGTGCAGAATGTAGTGTTACAGTCATAGCTAGGGTGTAGAGAAAGATCAACTTAATGCAAGGTAGGTCCATTCAAAAGTCTGATGGCAGCAGGGAAGAAGCTGTTCTTGAGTCGGTTGGTACGTGATCTCAGATGCTCCTGAGAAGAAGGCTTTGTGGGTTGTTGGGGGTTGGGGGGTGGCGGGGCGGGGGGGGGGGGGGGGGTGGTGGTGGGAGGTGGTGGCAGTGTGTATGGTGGGTGGAGGAGGGGGAAGGTAGTGGTGAAGAAAAGGACACAGCAACATCAATGTCAGATTGCACTGTAATCTCCGTCCACCCACCTCGGCCCTACTATGGATTGCGAGGCATCTCCTGTTCATTAAAAATCATTTCATCTTGGACTACAATGAATTGATTTATCTCTGATTTGCGACAACAATTGCCGTTGAGAATGGGGGAGTCATGCGCGCGCAACATCTTACAATTAACTGCAAAATGAAACACAAAAACGCTATTAAAATAAAAGGCCATTCTAATTATCTTTTTATTTCCGAATTGGTTTTTATTGTTGATCTCTAGCTGAAGCAGGGAAATGGATACAGATCAAAAATAGAAAATGAATCATCACAGAATCCTACAGTGCAGGAGGAGGCCATTCAGCCCATCGAGTCTGCAGCGACCACAATCCCACCCAGGCCCTATCCCCGTAACCCCACACATTCACCCCAGCTAGTCCTCCTGACATCGCACAGCTCTTTCTTCTCAGACTGTCACTTTTCTTAACATTGCAACACTTCCAGAAGTACTTAACTGGCTGCAAAGTGCTTCGGGTCGTTTGAACATCACGGCCGGAATTTCCCGGCTGTTCATGCCAGCAGCATCCTCTGATTCCGCTGCAGTGCAGGAAGATTTGGTTGAGCGCCAAATTCTCCGTGCTCACTGGCAGCGGTGGGACGTTAATGGCGGCAGACCTCCGGTCCGCGTTGGACTGGAGAAGCTGGATTTGTTTTCCTTCAAGACAGGAAGATTAAGGGCTAATTTTTTTAGTTGTTCATACATCGGATGTGGGCGTCGTTGGCTGGGCCAGCATTTATTGCCCATCCTGTGGGCAATTAAATGTCAACCACATTACTATGGATCTGGAGTCACATGTAGGCCAGGCCAGGTAAGGTTGGCAGATTTCCTTCCCTGAAGGACATTAGTGAACCAGATTAGGACAATCGACAATGGTTTCATGGTCATTAGACTTCTAATTCCAGATTTTTATTGAATTCGAATTTCACCATCTGTCGTAGTGTGGTTTGAACTCGGGTCCCCAGAGCATTACGCTGGGTTTATGGTTTACCAGTCCAGCGACAATACCACTAAGCTATTGCCTCCTCCTTCCCCCTTCCCACCGGCGGAATCTTCCGGTCCCATTGATGGTTGCAATTTCCCTGGTGGTTAAGGGCGTAAGCCATGCAAAACAGCAGAGACATTGGCGGGACCAGAAGACCCTGCCAGTGGAATATGGCGAGTCACCTCTGCTGTCGGAAACCACGTCGTGAGGGGCTGAGGAAGAAGGGGCAGAAAATATCATAGAGTCATAGAGGTTTACAGCATGGAAACAGGCCCTTCGGCCCAACTTGTCCATGCTAATCCCAATTGTCCGTATTTGGCCCATATCCCTCTCTATCCATCTTATGCATGTAACTATCTAAATGCTTTTTAAAAGACAAAATTGTACCCGCCTCTACTACTACCTCTGGCAGCTCGTTCCAGACACTCACCACCCTCTGTGTGAAATAATTGCCCCTCTGGACACTTTTGTATCTCTCCCCTTTCACCTTAAACCTATGCCCTCTAGTTTTAGACTCCCTTACCTTTGGGAAAAGATATTGACTATCTACCTCATCTATGCCCCTCATTATTTTATAGACCTTTATAAGGTCATCCCTCAGCCTCCTACGCTCCAGAGAAAAAAGTCCCAGTATATCCAGCCTCTCCTTATAACTCAAACCATCAATTCACAGTAGCATCCGAGTAAATCTTTTCTGCTCTCTTTCTAGTTTAATAATATCCTTTTTATAACAGGGTGACCAGAACTGCACACAGTATTCCAAGTGTGGCCTTACCAATGTCTTGTACAACTTCAACAAGACATTCCAACTCCTGTATTCAATGTTCTGACCGATGAAGCCAAGCATGCCGAATGCCTTCTTCACCACTCTGTCCACCTGTGACTCCACGTTCAAGGAGCTATGAACATGTACCCTTAGATCTCTTTGTTCTGTAACTCTGCCCCAACACCCTACCATTAACTGAGTAAGTCCTGCTCTGGTTCAATCTACCAAAATACATCACCTTGCATTTGTCTAAATTAAACTCCATCTGCCATTCATCAGCCCACTGGCCCAATTGATCAAGATCCCGTTGCAATCGGAGATAACTTTCTTCACTGTTCACTATGCCACCAATCTTGGTGTCATCTGCAAACTTACTAACCATGCCTCCTATATTCTCATCCAAATCATTAATATAAATGACAAATAACAGTGGACCCAGCACTTATCCCTGAGGCACTAAGAGTCTACTCCTGGTCCTATTTCTTATGCTCTTAAGTTACTTCTGAGGTCACATACCAACTGACTCAAGAACAGCTTCTTCCCTGTTGCATCAGAATTTTGAATGGACTTACCTCGCATCAAGTTGATCTTTCTCTACACCCTAGCTATGGCTGTAACACTACATTCTGCACTCTCTTGCTTCCTTCTTTATGAATGGTATGCTCTGTCTGTATAGCACGCAAGGAACAATATTGTCACTAATACATGTGACAATAATGAATCAAATCAATTCAAATCAAAATCTTAAGAGGAGTCTGGACAGAGTAGATAAAGGAAGAACTAACTTGGTGTAAGGGTTTCGAACCAGTACCCACCAATTTAAACTGAACGGCAAACGAAGCAACAGAAATATTGAGGATGAACTTTTATAACATGATGAGTTGTTGGGATGGGAAATGCCACACCTGAGAGTGTGGTGGAGGTAAATTCAATCATGGCTTTCAAATGGGAATTGAATAAAGAACTGAAAAGAAAAACTTGCAGAACTGCACAGAGGGAGCAGTTGAGTGGAATTAGATAATCTGTTCTTGGAGAGAGCCAGCACAGACATGGCAGGCTGAATAGAGTTATAGAGTCATAGAACAATACAGCACGGAAACAGGCCCTTTGGCCCAACCGGTCCATGCTGACTGTGGTGCCCTCCCAGCTAGTCCCAATTACCCATGTTTGGTCCATATCCCCCTAATCCTTTCCCATCCATGTACTTATCCAAATGCTTTTTAAATGTTGCTATTGTACCTGCCTCAACCACTTTCTCTGGCAGCTCATTCCATATACACACCACCCCTGCATGAAGAAGCTGCCCCTCGGGTCCCTTTTAAATCTTTCCCCTCTCATCTTAAACCTATTCCCTTTAGTTTTCAATTCCCCTACCCTGGGAAAAAGACTATGTACATTCATCCTATCTATGTCCTCATGATTTTATACACCTTGATAAGGTCACCCCTCATTCTCCTACAATCCAAGGAATAAAGTCCGAGTCTGGCCAACCTCTCCCTATAACTCAGGCCCACCAGTCCTGGCAACATCCTCATAAATCAGCTTTGCACTCTTTCCGGTTTATCGATGTCTTTTCAATAACAGGGTGACCCCAAAACTGTACACAACACTCCCAGTGTGGCCTCACCAATGACTTATACAATTGTAACATAATGTCCTAACGTCTATACTCAGTGCCCTGACTGCTAACTGCCTTCTTCACCACTTTGTCTCTCTGTGACTCCCTGTTTGCTTTCAACGAACCGTGTACTTGTACTCCTAGGTCCCTTTGTCCCTCAGGGCCAGAGTGGCACAGTGGTTAGAACTGCTGCCTCACAACTCTAGGGACCCGGTTCAATTCCAGCCCTCGGATCACTGTCTGTGTGGAATTTGCATGTTCTCCCCATGTCTGCGTGGGTTTCCACCGGGTGTTCTAGTTTCCTCTCACACTCCAAAGAGGTGCGGGTTAGGTTGATTGGCCATGCAAAATTGCCCCTTAGTTTTGGGGAACTAGCAGGGTAAATACATAGGGTTACGGGATAGGGCCAGTGTAACTGCACTGTGATTCTATGAAAGAATCATATAAAATATGTAAATTATTTTCTTCCTTTTCTATGCGGGAAAAACTTCGCTTGTTTCAGTTAAACATGCTCAGAAACAATTTTAACATGCTGACTGCTCTTCAATGAAAATACTTCATTGGCTGTGAAGTATTTTGGGAAGTCTTGTCGTCATTGAAAGGTGCTATATAAATGAAAGTCCTTCTTTCACTTTTTAATGCAGCGAGTTGCTTTGAAATACAGTGCCGCTCAATCAGTAAGGAAAGATTGCAGCCATTTGACATGCAGGTGCTTCCTGGCACTGGCCCATGGCACTGCCCCTGGCATTCTGGTACTGCCCCCAGCATTGTCCCAGTGCCAAGGGCCCCCCTCTGGGGAACTCCATTGATGGGGGAGGGAGGGTCGTTTAATCCATCTTGTTTAAGACACGTCCCACCTACAATTGGTAATGCACTACCTCAGCTCGCAATACATCAAATCAGTTATGAAAGGTGATAACCAGAACAAAGGATCAACCATAAACAGCATATCAGATTCGTCATAATCTAATTGAATGGCTGAGCAGGCTCGATGGGCCGAATGGCCTACTTTTGCTCTGACATCTTATAATAGGGAAACTGAAAAGTAACAAGTTTTTTTGAGGCAGTCACCTTGACATCATGTAAGAGCATGAAGCAAGTAAAACAATAAACATGCAGACGTCCCTCATCGTAATATCTCCAGCTTACTGCTGGGAAGTGCCAGCATGGCGGATGGGTTTCTAATCTCAGGAATCATGATCCGAGCCTGGAATAAGGGAATGGGGATCTCGGAAGGGTAAGGCATGTTAGCTTGAGGGCTGGAAGGAAGCACTTCTGCTCCTCTTGGCCCACAGTGAGTGCTGGGAAGGCACTTGCTCTTCCAGATTGCAGTCCGCGCCACTCTTTAGTTTCCCGCGGCCCAGGAAACAAGACAAATCAAGATTAAAGAAAGGTAACATTTTAGGCACACAGCTTCCTTGTCGTATTTAAATGATCAGCCTCCTGCGAGCAGATTGGTTGTCCGTCTCATCCCTCCCCTGTTAAAACTGAAAGGATTGGGTTTGAAGTGAATTTGGATGGATTTTGAAATATTTAACATTTTCTCATCCCATCCAAACAAAGCACATGAGTATTTTGGAGCAAAGATTTGCCCCAATGTCTCTGTGACATTGGTAACAATCTTCTGGCAGCTTCTTTCATTATATAAATATTTTATCCATCAACTGATCCTGAAGGCTGGAGAAAATTCATTAAGATGTTTTAATCATCAGAAATGCCCGGTGGTGTTTCTGAAGTACGATAAGGAAATCAATGCTAAACTAAGAAGCTGGAGAGGAGGGGTGACTGAAAGCATGCAGAATGAGATGGGTTTTGAGAAGGTTTGCAAAGGTTGAGAGAGAGAGAGAGAGAGAGAGAAATGGAGAGGCAGAGGGGTATCATAGAATCATGGTTATCATAGAATCACACGGTGCAGAGGAGGCCCTTTGGCCCATCGAGTCTGCACCAACACATGAGAAACACCTGACCTGAAGTGGGATTAGGTGGGCAGGTGAGGGCATTCATGCATCGGTGCAGACTCGATGGGCCGAAGGGCCTCTTCTGCACTGTAGTAATTTGTGATTCTGTGATCTGTGACCTCCCATTTACCAATATTTGGCCTGAAGCCCTGAATGTTATGATGTGCCAAGTGCTCATCCAGGTACTTTTTAAAGGATGTGAGGCAACCCGCCTCCACCACCCTCCCAGGCAGCACATTCCAGACCATCACCACCCTCACATCCTCAAAACCTCCTGACCCTTACCCTCAACCTATGTTATCTTCAACCTACACTTCCCGCTGCCTTGGCAAAGCAGCCAGCATAATTATGGACCTCACGCACCCTGGACATTCTCTCTTCCACCTTCATCAGTCTGGAAAAAGATACAAATGTCTGAGGTCACGTACCAACCGACTCAAAAACAGCTTCTTCCCTGCTGCCATCAGACTTTTGAATGGATCTCCCTTGCATTAAGTTGATCTTCCTCTGCACCCCAGCTATGACTGCAACACTACATTCTGCATTCTCTCCTTTCCTTCTCTCTTAACGGTATGCTTTGTCTGTATAGCACAAGAAACAATACTTTTCACTGTATGCTAATATATGTGATAATAATAAATCAAATCAAATCAAATGTCCCCTCGTAACTGACCCTTCAACTAAGCTGCTCCCTATCCACTCTGGCCATGCCCCTCATATTCTCAAAGAGTCATAGAGGTTTACAGCATGGAAACAGGCCCTTCGGCCCAACTTGTCCATGCACCCTTTTTTTAAAAAACCCTAAGCTAATCCCAATTGCCCGCATTTGGCCCATATCCCTCTATATCCATCGTGCCCATGTAACTATCTAAATGCTTTTTAAAAGATAAAATTGTACCCGCCTCTACTACTACCTCTGGCAGCTTGTTCCAGAAACTCACCACCCTCTGTGTGAAAAAATTACCCCCCTGGACACTTTTGTATCTCTCCCCTCTCACCTTAAACCTATGCCCTCTAGTTTTAGACTCCCCCACCCTTGGGAAAAGATATTGACTATCTGCCTTGTCTATGCCCCTCATTATTTTATAGACCTCTATAAGATCACCCCTCAGCCTCCTACGCTCCAGAGAAAAAAGTCCCAGTCTATTCAGCCTCTCCTTATAACTCAATCCATCAAGTCCCGGTAGCATCCTAGTAAATCTTTTCTGCACTCTTTCTAGTTTAATAATATCCTTTCTATAATAGGATGACCAGAATTGCACACAATATTCCAAGTGTGGCCTTGCCAATGTCTTGTACAGCTTGTACACCTTCTTGTACACCTCAATCAGGTGCACCTCAGTCTTGTACACATCCTCAGGGTGGAATGAAGGGATTAAAGATTAGGGTTACTCGGTGAGCTCCAACAATACACAAGAAGCTTGACACCATCTCAGACAAAGTAGCCTGCTTAATTGACAGCCCATCCACAAACATTCACTCCCTCCACCACTGATGCACACTGGCAGATAGAATTCTCAATATATATTCCATCTGACTTTCCTATATTTAAGAGGATACAACAGGTTATAGATAGATTGGAGACGAGGGCACAGAAATGGCAGATGGAGTTTAATCTGCACAAATGCGAGGTGACACATTTTGGAGGATCAAATTTAGGTGTGAATTATACTGTAAATGGCAGAACCTTCAGGAACATTAACATACAGAGGGATCTGGGCATGCAATTCCCTACAAGTAGCAACACAGGTGGCCAAGGGGACTAAGAAGACATATGGCATGTTCGCCTTCATCAGCCGGGGCATTGGGTACAGGAGTTGGGAAATCGTGTTACAGCTATATAAAACCTTGGTTAGGCTGCATTTGGAGTATTGCATGCAGTTCTGGTCACCACACTACCAGAAGGATGTGGAAAACCTCCCTATTTTTAAATGCCAACCCCTTTGCAATAAAGGAAAAGATGTTGTTTGCCTTCTTAACAACTTGTTGGACCTGCTTGCTAACTTCTTGTGATTCATGCACTAGGACACCTAGATCCCTCTGTACTTCACTCACCCGCCGTTTCTCTATTTAGATAATAATCCATTGTTTGATTCCTCCCGAATGCATGATCTCACATTTCCCACATTAAACTTCATTTTCCAGGTTTTCGTCCAGTCACCCAAACTATTGCTAAGGATTAGATCATAAACTCCAGGGTATTTTATGAAGTTAGCCGAGACAAAAGGTTGGATTAAATTGAAATTACAGAAAGTGATCAAAAAAATGTTTGGTTTTGCCTTGGGTAGACCTGCTCAGAGGCTTATTAAAGTTTATTTATTTGCGTCACAAGTGGGCTTACATTAACACTGCAATGAAGTTACTTTGAAAATCCCCTAGTTGCCACACTCCAGCGCCTGTTCGGGTACACCGAGGGAGAATTTAGCATGGCCAATGCACCTAACCAGTACATTTTTCGGGCTGTGGGAGGAAACCAGAGCACCTGGAGGAAACTCACGCAGACATGGGGAGAATGTGCAGACTCTGCACAGAGAGTCACCCAAGCCCGGAATCGAACCGGGGTCCCTAGCACTGTGAGGAATGTGCTAACCACTGTGCCACCGTGCTGCCCACAGTGACTCTGTCTTGGAGGGTAGCACAATGTGAATTTGCCCAGGGCAAACTTGCTGAGCAAACTTGCTGCTAAGCACAGCACTAGGAACTGTCATCTTGTTTGGCCATGAGTCACTGGTAGGATGCTCATGCAAATTGCTTGCAGAGTTCCACATCTTTTATGGAAATAAATGGTTTAATTTGCACTGTGCTATTTCTCACTTCATCCTGACCTATGGAAAGATTTATTCTGAATGTGGAAATTTAATACTTAATGAAAAATGAAGCCCATCTGCTAGCCAGACATTCCAAGTTCTTGATTAGCTTTTGAACAAAACAATCAATAATTCTTTTATTAGTGCGTAAAATGCTAGCATTGTAACATTGTTTCGAGAAAAAGGAGTGTTCCCAGTTGAAATAAATTTCTCTGGCATTAAATTGTGAATTTCTTGTGGAAGCCAATGTGATTCGTGTCTTAATCGCTAATCCATTTGCTGAGTAGTCAAGAATGGAAGATACAAAAAGGGCATGGGGAGTACGCGGGAAAATTAGAATCCTACAGTACAGGAGGCCAATTGGTCTATCGAGTCTGCACCAACCACAATCCCACCAGGCTCCATCCCCATAAACACATGCATTTACCGTATCTAGTACCCCTGACACGAAGGGCCCGATTTTACTATTTTCATTCGAAGTGCTGAATCTGGGCGCAATTCAGATCCAATTTGGGAAACTGCTCTCAGGCGCCCCCATACGCACTCAGCCTAAAAAAATAAATCGCGGGTCTGAATCGCGCTGTGGGCGGGTTTTATCGCGCCCGAAACGATCAGAGCTTTGAACTGCGCATGTGCAGTGAAAAAAAAATTTGAAAAACGCACCCCTGTCACATCACTCCCGGGTCGCAAAAAGCGGATAAAGTGCCCCGGGAGTGAAAAGCGGGAGCGATGGCCCCCACAGACATCACCCCACCCCCACAACATAACTGTCCCCCTTATCCACCCACTCTCCCCACTGCCCAGACCGATCGTGATCCTCTGCCCCTTCCCCCCCCACCGATTGCCCGCAGAGTGGCAGCAGACCTCCCCTGCCCGCCCCCCACCAAAGATCCATCTGGCCTCCCTCCCACCCCCCTCAGAGAATGATCGGGCCTCCCCTCCCCACCAGATAGCGATCTGGCCTCCCTCCCCTCCCCCCCCCCCCACCCCTCCACCAGACAACAATCTGGCCTCCCTCCCCTCCCCCCACCTCCTCCTCAGAGAATGATCGGGCCTCCCTCTGCCCTCCCCCCCAACCAGAGATACATCTGACCCGTCTCCCCCCCTCGCACCCCACCACCGATCTGAGACAAGGAGCTGCTGGAAGCTCTGAACTTACCTCTTCAGAACCTGGAGCGCCCAAAACAAACCTTTGCCGAGCATGTCTGTTTCACGCCGAATCTGGACGCACGAACGCGGTGGTAAAGGGGGAAATGCTGGGAAAGTTGGGCGGGCAGTTCATTAATTCAATTTAAATGCATGCAAATGCATTTTAATCGCCGTTCCACCCGTTCCGGGCGCGATTCAGATCGTGGCCATTTTCAGGCCTTGGTAAAGTGGGCATCTGCGTTAATGGCCTCATGACCGACTTTACCGTGTTTTCACGCAAAATTGGGCCCTCAGTGGCAATTCAACATAGCCAATCCACCTAGCCCGCACATCTTTGGGCTGTGGGAGGAAACCGGAGCACCCGGAGAAAATTAACACAGACACAGGGAGAATGTGCAAACTCCACACAGGCAGTGACCCAAGCCAGGAATTGAACGTGAGTCCCTGGCACTGTGAAACAGCAGTGCTAACCACTGTGCCACTATGCGATCCACTAGGTTACTCTAGATAGCTCCAGTTAACGGCAACGCAGATGGCCTTCTGGAGCAAACACCATTCAAAGACTATTTCCTCGGGTGGATGGAGCTATTACAAGGGGGCATAACTATAGGGTTCGTGGTGGGAGATACAGGACGGATATCAGAGGTAGGTTCTTTACGCAGAGAGTGGTTGGGGTGTGGAATGGACTGCCTGCAGTGATAGTGGAGTCAGACACTTTAGAAACATTTAAGCGGTTATTGGATAGGCACATGGAGCACACCAGGATGATAGGGAGTGGGATAGCTTGATCTTGGTTTCAGATAAAGCTCGGCACAACATCGTGGGCCGAAGGGCCTGTTCTGTGCTGTACTGTTCTATGTTCTATGTTCTATAGCCCGTCACTGAATAGGGAAACTATGGCTGAGTTATTCTTCATTCTTACCACAGCGTTAACATTGGTCTCTTGTTTTCTACATCACTGGATTGTCACTTCCATTGACTTCAATCCGAACAGAAATTGGGTGTAAAATGGACAATCATTCTGCCATTGCCTGGTTTCTGAAACATTAACAGTTCACTCCCTGGAGTTGTATTGTCACAATGAATGGTAGAGTTTGGTCTCAGAAACAGAACAAATATTGACAATAATGATGTAAAGGAAAGAGGAACAGTCTTGCATTTATAGTGAACCCTGTCAGCTCCATTTCAAAAACACTTTACAATCCATGGATTACTTTGATGCCTGTGAAATATTCTATACAGACACTTCAACCAGTTTATTTCTCAAAACAGCGTTTATCCAGGTGCTCTCACTTTATGAGACAAACAAAGGACTATGGTTCAAACTTAGTTTTATTAAAACACTTGTAAGTTAAAGATACAACTCTTACACAATAAATCAACTTAACTTTTCCTCAAACTAGGCTGACTGCTTGAAGAACACATATACCACCCGGTCTGGTGAACTTGACAGGATTTAGTTCATTGAGATCGCATTGCCAAATGAACTCAGGGTCTTCTTGGTTGAAAGGTGGATCTTGCATGTCCTCTTCTGTTGTCACAGGTCACAGCAGGCTGGTCAAGTCTTTGCTGGAGGTCATCTTCAGGTGAGGGGAGGTGATGGCCTAGTCGTATTATCGTTAGACTATTAATCCAGAAACTCAGCTAATGTTCGAATCCCGCCACAGCAGATGGTATTTGAATTCAATTAAAAAAAACATCTGGGATTAAGAATCTACTGATGACCATGAAGCCACTTTCGATTGTCAGCAAAACCCATCTGGTTCACTAATATCCTTTAGGGAAGGAAATCTGCTGTCCTTACCTGGTCTGGCCTAAATGTGGCTCCAGAGCAATGTGGTTGACTCTCAATTGCCTCTGAAACGGCCTAGCAAGCCACTCAGTTCAAAGGCAATTGGGCTGGGCAATAAATGCTGGCCAGCCAGTGACGCCCATGTCCCATGAATGAATTTTAAAAAATGTCAATTTTTATTGGCCACTCCAAGCCCTTCTGAAATGTTTGTTTTTGGTTTTCAGCCAATGGGGTCACAGGGTGGGGGTCACAGGGTGGGGGGCACAGCACCCAGTGAGGTTAGGCTAGGTCACCCTAGGCATCCATTTCTTAGGTATATTCGAGGCACACATATCCCCTTTCAAGATATGGTTCCATGGAGTTTGGCTGAATCTGAGGAATACACAAATATGGTGAGCGCGATGTCACCGGCTGTTCAGACCCCACCGCCGCTGCAAGCAAGGAGGGAGATTTTGGCGCGCAGCCAACTCTCCATTCACTGCAGCGGGACCAGAAAATCCCGCCAGCGTGAATGGCCAGAAGATTCCGCCTAATGTCTTTTTCTATTGTTCCGGCCGAGTGCCTCTTGATGGGTTTGAGGTCCTCACGATGCTCCCATTGTTAATGTTAAGCACTGCTGTCTGCTCAATATGCAAGACAGGTCTGGGCTGGTTTGACCTGTGGTAACCTTGTCCGCATTCCACCAGGTCTTGCTTGTAGAAGCTGTTTAGCTGCGTTTAATTTCCAATCTGATGTTGGGCTTAGTTGCTTCGGCCCATTGTCCATTTGACTGCAACTTTCAAAGACCTGCCCCTGTACAGGCAAGTGTAATGGTCAAATTAAAGACAGCAAGGATATAGAAAGAGCAACTAACCAAAGTGGAGGTGAAGGGATAGGGGGGGGGGGCATCAAAATTATTAAACTGTACTCATTATGTAATATTTCTGTGGAAACCATCATATTAAATATTGCAATATTCATTTAGAGTTCTCAGGAGGAAAAACAATTTGTCCTTTGAATTTCATTTCTTCATGAGCAGTTTCATCAATTTCTCCTGGAAAGAATTCACATAAATATTTATCAAGACTTCAGTTTATTCTACTTAATCTAAACTGAATTTATTTCCGATTCATCAAATCTCAATTTCAGACTTGGACTGTTTATCCAAATTGGCAGCACAGTATTTATCAGCACCAATAATTCATAAGGTATTTTCTGCTGCTAATTAGCAATGGATGTACAACTTTGTCCTAACTTAGCATTCACCACAAACATTAAAGTTAAAAAGTTAAAGTTAAAGTTTATTTATTAGTCACAGGTAACATTTTATGCATTAGAATTTTGTGCAATCAACTTTTTTATTGTTGAATATAGTTAGAATAGCACTCAATGGCTGCGGAACACCAAAGGACAATAAACGCAAGTGGGAGTTGTATACAGACCACCAAACAGTAGTAGTGAGGTTGGGGGTTGCATCAAGCAGGAAATTAGAGAGGCGTGCAGTAAGGGTGTAAGCAGTTATCATGGGTGACTTTAATCTGCATACTGATTGAGCTCACCAAACTGGTAGCAATGCGATGGAGGAGGATTTCTTGGAATGTATAAGGGATGGTTTACTCCACCAATATGTCGCTGAATCAACTAGAGAGCAGGCCATTCTAGACTGGGTATTGTGTAATGAGAGAAGATGAATGAGCAACCTTGTGGTGCAAGATCTTTTGGGGAAGAGTGACCATAGTATGGTTGAATTCTTCATTAAGGTGGAGAGTGACACACCTAAGTCTGAGACTCGGGTCCTGAACTTGAGAAAAGCTAACTTTGATGGTATGAGACGTGCATTGGCTAGGATAAGCTGGCAAATGATATTTAAGGGGTTGACAGTGGATAGACAATGGCAGATATCTAAAGAACACATGGATGAACTTCCACAACTGTACATTCCTGTCTGGCAGAAGAGTAAAATGGGGAGGGTGACTTACCCATGGCTAACAAGGGAAATCAGGGTTAATAGTGTTAAAGCCAAAGAGGAGGTATATAAATTGTCCAAAAAAACAGCAAACCTGAGGACTGAGAGAAATCTAAAATTCAGCAGAGGAGGAAAAAAGGTTTAATTTGGAACAGGAAAATAGAATATGAGGGCAGGCTTGCAGAAAACATAAAAACTGACTGCAAAAGCTTCTATAGATATGTGAAGAGAGAAAGACTGGTGAAGACCAAATGTAGGTCCATTTCAGTCAGAATCAGGTGAATTCATAATGGGCAACAAAGAGATGGCAGACCAGCTGAACAAATACTTTGGATTTGTCTTGACGAAGGAGAAAACAAATAACCTTCCAGAAATACTAGGGGACAGAGGGTCGAGCATGAAGGAGGAACTGAAGGAAATCCTTATTAGTCAGGAAATTGTATTGGGGAAATTGCTGGGATTAAAACCCAATGAGCCCCCAGGGCCTGATGCTCTATATCTCAGAGTACTCACGGAAGTGGCCCTGGAAATAGTGGATGCATTGGTGATAATTATCCAGCATTCTATAGACTCTGGAAGAGTTTCAGTGGATTGGAGGGTAGCTAATGTAACCCCACTTTATAAAAAGGGAGGGAGAGAAAATAGGGAATTATAGACCGGTTATCCTGACATCGGTGATGGGGAAAATGCTGGAGTCAATTATGAAGGATGTAATAAATGAGCATTTGGAAAGCTGTTACAGGATCGGCCCAAGTCAGCATGGATTCACTAAAGGGAAATCATGCTTGACAAATCTTCTGGAATTTTTTGAGGATGTGACCAGTAGAGTGGACAAGGGTGAACCAGTGGATGTTGTGTATCTGGACTTCCAGAAGGCTTTTGATTAGATCCCACACAAGAGATTAGTGAGCAAAATTGAAGCTCACAGTATTGGGGGTAATGTATTGACATGGATAGAGAACTGATTGGCAGACAGGAAGCAGAGAGTGGGAATAAATGGGTCCTTTTCAGAGTGGCAAGCAGTGACTAGTGGGGTACTGCAGGGTTCAGTGCTGGGACCCCAGCTATTCACAATATACATTAATGATTTGGACAAAGGAATTGAATGCAATATCTCTAAATTTGCAGACGACACTAAGCTGGGTGGCAATGTGTGCTGTGAGGAGGATGCTAAGAGGCTGCAGGGTGACTTAGACAGGTTGGTTGAGTGGGCAAATACTTGGCAAATGCAACATAATGTGGATAGATGTGAGGTTATCCACTTCGGTGGCAAAAACAGGAAGGAAGATTATCATCTGAACGGTGGCAGGTTAGGAAAAGGGGAAGTGCAACGTGACCTGGGTGTCATGGTGGAATAGTTGCTGAAGGTTGGCATGCAGGTACAGCAGGCAGTGAGGAAAGCTAATGGCACGCCGGCCTTCATAGCAAGAGGATTTGTATAGGAGTAGGGATGTCTTGCTGCAGTTATACAGGGCCTTGGTGAGCCTTTTACAACCAAGGAAGTACTTTTGAAGTGTCGTCATTGTTGTAACATAGGAAATGTAGCAGGCAATATGGACACAGCAAGTTCCCACCGACAGCAATGTGACAAAGACCAGGTAATCTGTTTTAGTGACTGCGGGTACGGGGGAGAACTCCCCTCGTCTTCTTCAAAGAAGTGAAAGAGAACCCTTTATGTCCCCCTGCAAGAACTGAAAGGACTTTGGTTAATGTCTCATCTTGAAAGATAGCGGCTGCAATTTTACCGTCCTGCCCGCCACTGGAATCGGAGCGGGTGAGGGGCGGACAATGGAAAGGTCCACTGACCTCGGGCGGGATTTTATGGTTTCAGGATGAGCGAGGCCGTAAAGTTCTGCCGAGCATTACTGATAGTGCAGTGCTCCCGCAGAACTGCACTGCAGTGTCAGCCAAGATGTTGTACCTTTCGTGGCACAGCGGTTAGCACTGCTGCCTCATCCACCAGGGACCCAGGTTCAATCCCGGCCTCGGATGACTGCCTGTGTGGAGTTTACAGGTTCTCACCGCGTCTGCGTGGGGTTCCTTTGGGTGCTTCAATTTCCTCCCACAGTCGAAAGGTGCGCAGGTTAGGTGGATTGTCCAGGCTAAATTGACTCTAGTGTCAGGGGGATTCACTGGGTAAATATGTGGGGTAACAGGAATAGGGCCTGGGTGGGATTGTGGCCGGTGCAGATTCAATGGGCCGAATGGCCTCCTTCTGCACTGTCGGAATTGTATGTATGTATGTCTGATTTATGGGGTTAGTGGGGTTAGCAGGATCACGGGGATAGGGCCTGGGTAGGATGCTCTTCGAAGAGTCAGTGCAGACTTAATGGGCCAAATGGCCTCCTTCTGCACCATAGGGATTCTAGGATTTGGATCCTGAGGTGGAACTTGAATTCGCAACCCTCTGATTCTGGGAACATAAGAAATATGAACAGGAGTAGACTCTTTCAGCCTGCTTTGCCATTCAATAGGATCACGGCTAATCTTCTACCCCCGACTCCACCTTCCTTTACCATCCAATTTGCTTAATCCACTTAGTATCACAAATTATATTGAACTTTTGTCTTGAATATAGTCAACTACTATGCATCCACACCCATGTGGAGCAGAGAATTTCAGTGCTTTACAACCTTTTGAGTGAAGAAATGTCTCTTCATCTCAAGTCATAAATGACTGATCCTTATTCTGAGACTGTTCCCTTTAACTCTTGACTGCCAACCTTGGAACACCTGGAAGTCAAGGACACCTATGTCAGACTCCTATTTATTGACTACAGCTCAGCCTTCAACACCATTATTCCTATGAAACTCATCTCCAAACTCCATGGCCTGGGCCTCGGCACCTCCCTGTGCGACTGGATCCTGAACTTCTTAACTCACAGACCACAATCAGTAAGGATAGGCAACAACACCTCCGTGATCATCCTCAACACCAGTGCCCCACAAGGCTGTGTTCTCAGCCCACTACTGTGCTCCTTATACACCTATGACTGTGCAGCTAAATTCCCCTCCAATTCAATTTTCAAGTTTGCTGACGACACCACCATCGTGGGTCGGAACTCAAACAATGACGAGACAGAGTACAGGAATGAGATAGAGAGTCTGGTGAACTGGTGCGGCAACAATAATCTCTCCTTCAATGTCAACAAAACGAAGGAGATTGTCATCAACTTCAGGAAGCGTAAAGGGAAAACGTGCCCCTGTCTACATCAACGGGGACAAAGTAGAAAGGATCGAGAGCTTCAAGTTTTTAGGTGTCCAGATCACCGACAACCTGTCTTGGTCCCCCCTTGCTGACACTATTGTTAAGAAAGCCCACCAACGCCTGTATTTTCTCAGAAGGCTAAGGAAATTTGGCATGTCAGCTACAACTCTCACCAACTTTTACAGATGCACCATAGAAAGCGTTCTTTCTGGCTGTATCACAGCTTGGTATGGCTCCTGCTCTGCCCAAGACCACAAGGAACTACAAAAGGTCGTGAATGTAGCCCAATCCATCACGCAAACCAGCCTCCCATCCATTGACTCTGTCTATACTTCCCACTGCCTCGGAAAAGCAGCCAGCATAATCAAGGACCCCATGCGCCCCGGACATTCTCTCTTCCACCTTCTTCCGTCAGGAAAAAGATACAAAAGTCTGAGGTCAAGTACCAACTGACTCAAGAACAGCTTCTTCCCTGAAGCCATCAGACTTTTGAATGGACCTACCTTGCATTAAGCTGATCTTTCTCTACCCCCTAGCTATGTCTGTGTAGCGTGCAAGAAACAATACTTTTCACTGTTAATACATGTGACAGTAAATCAAATCAAATCAAATCAAAGACATGAGAATGCTGCCACTGAGCCATGACTGACTGTCCTACTGACGCAGCATTGAACTGTTTTGTTTTACAGTAAAGTTTTCAGTTCAAAAGGTAAAGTCACTATAGTCCCAGATGATCATAGATTGTTCTCCCCTCTGAGGGGAGAGAGCTAACTGGTGGTGATTTAACCTGAGCTTCAACACAACTCAGGCGCGGGGCAAGGTTGGGAAGATAGGGCCTTCACGAATAACCTCAGCTGGTACAGAACTTGAACCCACACTGTTAGTGTCACTCTGCATCACAAACCAGCCGTCCAGTCAACTGAGTTAAAATGACCATCTGTTTTGGGTACTGCCCTGTATTCAGCTCAGAGAATGGATAGCAACTTATGTAAATAATATTTTCCTTGTGTTTCGGGAATGCTGTACATGTTTTAAAACAAACTCCATTATCAGGACGGCACAGTGGTTAGCACTGCCGCCAGGGACCTGGGTTCAATTCCAGCCGCGGGTGACT
The DNA here is from genome assembly GCF_964213995.1 of Mustelus asterias. Taxonomy (NCBI): domain Eukaryota; kingdom Metazoa; phylum Chordata; class Chondrichthyes; order Carcharhiniformes; family Triakidae; genus Mustelus; species Mustelus asterias. The sequence continues at coordinate 129,246,113 of NC_135806.1, read as the reverse complement.
GTGTGAAGTTTGCACCTTCTCCCTGTGTCTGTGTGGGTTTCCTCTGGGTGCTCCGGTTTCCTCCCACAGCCTAAAGATGTGCGGGCTGGGTGGATTGGCAATGCTAAATTGCCCCTTAGTGTCACGTGGATTAGCAGGGTAAATACATGGGGTTGCAGTGATAGGGCTTGGGTGGGATTGTTGTCGGTGCAGGCTCGATGGGCTGAACGGATTCCTTCTCCACTGGAGGGGATTCTCTGACCTGGAACTCTCTCTCCCAAAATGGTTGGGCTTTAAGTGAAAATTTCAAAAATGAGATGAATAATCTTTTGCTTGGTACGGGTATTTAGGGTAGGAGAACCAAGCGATTAAAAATCAGATAAGCCATGATAGAAGCGAATGGCAGAAAAAGAGGCTGAATGGCCTACTCCTGTTCCTATCATTCTCCCTATGTCTCTGCTGTCATAGCATTGCGCAATCACATGTAAATCATAGAAGCAGAGTCTAATTGCCCAATGCGTTGACAGGGGTGTTACCAACACTAAGGTACTTAACTCACTCCACCCGCCACTGTAAATTGAAATTAAATTTATTCATTTTACATGGACATCGCTGGCTGGCCACCATTTATTGCCCATCTCTAACTGCCCTCCGTTTCAGAGGGCATTTGACAGTCAGGAAAAAGACACAAATGTCTGAGGTCACGTACCAACCGATTCAAGAACAGCAACTTCTCTGCTATCATTAAGTTGATCTTTCTCTGCACCCTAGTTATGATTGAAACACTACATTCTGCACCCTCTCCTTTCCTTACCCATGAACAGTATGCTTTGTCTGTATAGTGCACAAGAAACAATATTTTTCACTGTATTCCAATACATGTGACAATAATAAATCAAATCAGATTGCTATGGGTCTGGAGTCACAAGAGGGCCAGGCCAGGTAAGGATGGTATATCTCCTTCCCTGAAGGACACCAGATGCGTTTTTATAACAATCAACAATGGTTTCATGGCCACTTTCCATTCCAGATTTTTATTGTATTCAAATTTCACCATCTGTCACAGTGGGATTCAAACCCGGGTCCCCAGATCTTGCTCTGGGTCTCTGGATTACTAGCCCAGTGACAATGCCACAATGCCACTGCCTCCCTTAAAAATCTAAAACCCGATGGTGCTCTCTGTTAAGCAATCATTTAAACGAGTGCTATTCTGATTGTACCATGAGGGTGTGAGCAAATGGTTTATTTTATCCTGTTCAGTCGAAAACCTTTCATTTTGTAATTATTGAAGATGACATTAACAAATAAACGCATGGGGCATTCATTGACCTTTGGTATTTTAATGAAAATATTAAATTGATTTTCAGCGCCACCAGAATAGTGGGCAGAGAAATGTCCTGTGAGACTCTGAATGTCATGAAAGCATGATTGTCCTGTGAAAGTGTTCCCCCACCGACGTCGGAAATATCAGTACTTGAAAAAGTTTGTGAACTTGTCTTTGAAAAAAATTACTAAGGGCAGGAAGCATGACCGATGATTAAAGTAGCATCTGGAAGTGGAATACTTTCAGCATTCATCTGAAAAACCATTGCAGTGCAATCCTTTCAACATTCTTGGGATTACCATTGACCAGAAACTCAACTGGACTCGCCACATAAACACAATGGCTACAAGAGCAGGTCAGAGGCGAGGAATACTGCGGTGAGTAACTCACCTCCTGACTCCCCAAAGTCTATCCACCATCTGCAAGGCATAAGTCAGGAGTGTGATGGAATACTCCCCATTTGCCTGGATGGGTGCAGATCCAACAACACTCAATAAACTTGACAATATCCAGGACAAAGTAGCCCGCTTGATTGGCATCACATCCACAAACATTCAATCCCTCCACCACCGACACTCAGTAGCAGCAGTGCGTACCATCTACAAAAGGCATTGCAGCAATTCAGCAAAAGATCCTTAGACAGCATCTTTCAAACTCACAACCATTTCCTTCTGGAAGGACAAGGGCAGCAGATACATGGGAACACCACCACCTGCAAGTTCCCCTCCAAGCCACTCAACATCCTGACTTGGAAATATATTGCAATCGCTGGGTCAAAATCCTGGAATTCCCTCCCTAACGGCATTGTGGGTCAATACACAGCACATCAACTGCAGCGATTCAAGATGGCAGCTCACCACCACCTTCTCAAGGGCAACTAGGGATGGGCAATAAATGCTGGCCAGCCAGCGACACCCATGTCCCACGAATGAATTTTTTAAAAATCACTAGCGTTGTAGTCTATGGATGTGAGAGTTGGACTATGAAGAAAGATGATGCAAAGAGGAAAACCGCTTTTGAATGTGGGGATGGTGGAGGATGCTCAGAACCAGCTGGAATGGACAGAAAGACAAATGAGTGGGTCCAATCAAGAGCATAAGTGCAGGAATCAAAAAGGTTGTTAAGTACAGCTAGAGATGGAAAGGCAGCCAGGATGGACATTGGAATTGGGGACCCAACAGCGTTGCCCTGGCAGAAAATGAAGGAGAAATTGAGGGTAAAAGCAGAAGGGGAAGGAGGAAAATCAGAATGGTGGATAACATTGAGTGAGACCTGAAGGAATTCAGCAAGGGAGCGAGACAATGGGTGGACTTTCTCTGTCCCTTTCTGCTCGTGCGATCTTCCGGTCCCGCCAAATGTGTGCCCCCCACCTCATCGTAGCGGCTGAGCCACACAAAACGCCATAGACCTCGGCGGGGATGGAAGATCCCGCCAGCGGTCAATGGCCAGCTGCCTTCGCCACCAGAAAACGGGGGAGCTGGAAAATCTCAGCCAGTGTCAACACTCAGGCTATGGTGGCGACGAACGAACTAACCAAGGAATCAACTACAGTATAAAAACCCAACTTGTAAATGATTCTTTGAAGCATTTTAAAGTCATTTTTAGTTATTTAAAATTTGGACTGATTAAAATGTGTATTTTTGTTTGCAATAAACATATTTTTAGCTGCCATTTATAAGGCTTGTCAAGCTCTTTGAGTGTTGATGGAGCTGCACCCATCCAGGCAAGTGGGGAGTATTCCATCACACTCCTGACTTGTACCTTGTAGATGGTGGACAGACTTTGGGGAGTCAGGAGGTGAGTTACTCACTGCAGTATTCCTAGCCTCTAGCCTGCTCTTATAGCCACTGTGGCAAGTCCAGTTATCACCCTTAAATATATCAAGGACTAAAGCTTGTAACTTTTCTAAAATAAATTGCATTCTGAAATGCTGCCTGATTGTCCGTTTTCACCACAGATTTGACGTTTGACCTTTTACAAATGGGTTTGAGCAGGAACTCAAGAGAAAGATACTTTTAAAAACTATTGCAATTTTGGGTGCAATTTTAACCTGAACTGCTGATTACACTCAAAGCACAAACTTTACTCTGACAGCATCTGTGGAAAGAGAATGGAGCCGACGTTTCGAGTCTGGATGACCCTTCAAGGTGAGAAAAAATTTCTTCACCCAGAGGGCGGTGAATCTGTGAAATTCACGACCACAGAAAGTGGCTGAGGCCAAAGCATGGCTCAAAAATAAATTAGATATAGAATCATAGAATCTCTATAGTGCAGAAGGAGGCCATTCAGCCCATCAAGCCTTTACCGACAACAATTCCACCCATGTCTTATCCCCAAAACTCCATATGTTTACCCTGCTAATCCACTGACACTAAGGGGCAATTTAGCATGACCAATCCACCCTAACCCACACATCTTTGAAGTGCGGGAGGAAACGGGAGCACGCGGAGGAATTCCATGCAGACACGGGGAGAACGTGCAAACTCCACACAGGCAGTGACTCGAATTGAACCCGGGTTCCTGGCGCTGTGAGGCAACAGTGCTAACAACTGTGCCACCGTGCCACCCATATAGCTCTTGGGGCTAAAGGGATCAAGGATAATGGGGGGAAGGGGGAATCAGGATATTGAATTTGACGATCAGCCATGATCAAAATAAGTAGTGGAGCAGGCTCAAAGGGCTGAATGGCCTACTTCTGCTTCTAGTTTCTATGTTTCTATATGCTCTAGAACAGCCCCATGTTTGATCCCTACTCTTTGCAAAGATATTCCAATGTTCCAGCACCCTCATTGGCACACCTTAACTTATATAATAGACCGCTTACAGGCTGCGGCAAGTCAATGATGACTTTGTGCTGAGTCAGGGTAGATGATGGAGGGCTGTTATCGTTGACAATGTCTCGGGGGTTTACAAAAGGAATGGGGGAGGAAAGGTCAGCCAGCTGATCGCTAATCGACAACCTTGGCTGGATACCAGGTGTGAATATGATCAGGCTTGGCTGCGATGCCCTCCAGAGCTGAAGAGTCTGCCAACAGTCACCAGCTGGGGTGACAGAAGGCAACTGGCATCTCGATTGGCAGAGAATTAATGCCTTCAGGGGGAAACAGAAAACTGGCGAGACTGAAGATCAATCTGTATCTAAAAGCAACAGCGCTTGAGAGATTTATAGTGCCTCAGTCTCAAACAAATACTTGTCAAATTGCAATAACAGCTGATTAGATCTGAGCAGCAGCACTATCTCTCCGGGAGAGAGAGAATTAAACTGGATAAACTACTGGCAACAGTTAATCCAGATCAGGAGGAGAGCAAAGTATTTTGAATTCAGCTTCACTACTGCAGGGTTGGAACGATCCAGAGAAATTATGTAAAATAAAACGTTCAAACTTGTTTCTGATCATCTGAAAATACTGATCAAGATGCATTAATTCCAACACAGAAGCAAATTATCAACAGTAACATTTGGAATCATAGAATCATAGAATTTCTACAGTGCAGAAGGAGGCCATTCAATCCATTGAGTCTGCACCGACCACAATCCCACCCCATCTCTATCTCCATAACCTCACATGTTTACCCTGCTAATCCCCCTGACAAAAAGACCATAAAAGGAACACATTTCTGACTCCTGATCAATCTCTTTTGAAAAATGACTAAATAACTGCGAAATCAACTGCAGTTAATATTTAACTGTACCCAGCCAAATTGTTTTCAATCTCAACAGCCACAAACAACCATCAGTTAGATAAACAGGACCTGGAGTAGGCCTTACTGTCCCCTTGAGCTTGCTATCCATTCAATAAGATCATGGCCCCTTTCCTGTCTTTTCCCTATAACCTTTGGCTTCCCAATAGTTGTTTATCACTCTTGAGGAATGGAGCACCACTTGCCAGCTCATCATTGAATCTCTACAGCGCAGAAGAGCCCATTCGACCCATCGAACCTGCACTGACAACAATCCCACCCAAGCCCCATCCTCGTAACCCCACGTATTTACCCTGCTAATTCCCCTGACACTAAAGGGCAATTTAGCATGGCCAATCTACCTAACCCGCACATCTTTGGAGGAAACCGGAGGAAACCCACGCAGACACAGGGAGAAGGTGCAAACTCCAGACAGACAGACACCCGAGGCCAGAATTGAACTGGGGTCTCTGTTGCTGTGAGGCAAAAGTGATAACCACTGCATCACTGTGACACCCCATTTTTGAACCTTTTTGAATGGGACAATATTTATTTGTGGGGTGATTACAGCAATAACTGATATTTATGTAGCAACTTTACCACCCTGTACAATTGTACCAAATCTTCCCCACTTCTATATTCTCTTCCCCTTGCGACAAATGCCAGTATTCCATTTACCTTCCAAATCGCTTGCTGTACCTGCATACTAACCTATTGTGATTCATACACACTCACTTACCCAAAGTGCCCCCCTTGCCCTTTAGTTGGCATGGAGGGGTTTCCTGTATGGACAGCTGCGGAACATCTTTCACCTCCTTGCCTTCATCCACAGTCTGAGCCTTGTTGCTGTCCAGTGACGGAGATCCCCGGTGGAGGCCTCTCTACACGGGAGTCCTATCCTTTACCACCAGGGACTTGTGGTGGAGGGTATTGCATGCATCAGTCCCATACAAACTTAGGTTGTGTTGGTTCATGTGTCTTTCACGGCCTTATGGATTCCATGAACCATGCTGTGTTAGGCTGCACCCTTTTCTTAGTTTTTTGAAAAAATTGTTGCAAATTTCGACAGGCTGAGTGTGTGGGCAAACGCATGGCAGATCCGATATAATATTGATAAATGTGAGGTTATCCACTTTGGTAGCAAAAATAGAAAGAGGGGTTATTATTTGAATGGGTGTAAGTTAGAAAGTTGGGTGCTCAGTGAGCCATTGGTGTTCTCATATACTGAAAGTAAGTGTGTAGGTACAGCAGGCAGTGAAGAAGGCAAATGGTATGTTGGCCTTCATAACAAGAGAATTTGAGTATAGGAATAGGGATTTTTTTACCGCAGTTGCATAAGGTGTTGGTGGAGCCACACCTGGAGCATTGTGGGCAGTTTTGGTGTCCTTATCTGAGGAAGGATGTTCTTGCTATAGAGGGAGTACAGTGAAGGTTTACCAGGCTGATTCCTGGGATGGCAAGCCTGTCAAATGAGGAGAGACTCAGTTGGTTAGGATTATATTCATTGGTGTTCAGAAGAATGAGAGGGGATCTCATAGAAACTTATAAAATTTGAGCAGGATGAGACAAGGTAGATTCAGAAAGAATGTTCCCAATGGTGGGCATGTGCTTGCCAGGTTTACACCTATTGAAGCCAGTCATGATTTGTGCTATTCTGATAGCACACCATTATGGATGGAAATTTTGACGGGGGTTATGATTCCAGCGTATGGGTAGCATGGTAGCATAGTGGTTAGCACTGTTGCTTCACAGCACCAGGGACCCAGGTTCGATTCCCGGCTTGGGTCACTGTCTGTGTGAAGTTTGTACATTCTTCCCGTGTCTGCGTGGGATTCCTCTGGGTGCTCCGGTTTCCTCCCACAGTCCGAAAGATGTGTGGGTTAGCTGGATTGGCCATGCTAAATTGCCCCTTAATGTTGGGGAAATTAGCAAGGTAAATATGTGGGGTTAAGGGGATAGGGTCCAGGTGGGATTGTGGTCAGTGCAGACAAGATGGGCTGAATGGCCTTCTTCTATATTGTGGGAATTCCATTCTATGAAAATGCCAAGATTTCTTTCTGTAGTTTAACGTATAAGTTACCCATGAAAATATTGTTTAGTCATTGTTGCTTTTAATTTGGTTGTTACAGGAAAAGCCTTAAGATGTGAAATCTTCCCTCGACTTTTCGGCTGCTCACTGGAGTTTGAATTTCTTTTTAAAAGTTATCAATCTCCAAGGGGATCATAGCAACTGATTAATCTTGTGTGTATTCTCAGCCCTTTTAAAGCAGGGAGAGTGAAGGCAAAGTACGAGTGTGGGGTGGTGGCTAATGTGGAAGATTGTTTTCTTGTCAACAATTTGTTAAATCCTTAATATTTCAAAACCATCGCATGTCCATAGGAATCTAATATTCTCAGAGACAATTTTTAAAAAGACAAAAATAACATCAGATATTCTTCATCTTGACAATGTACCAAAAATTAATCAATCAATTGTTATTTAATGTTAACACCCGATCAATATATTTGGAATGATTTTTGTGCTCTTGTCCTGTGTTGAATGATAAATGTTGTTCCAGTGATCAATGATCTCAATGGACTCAAGTCCTTTTCATCTTCAATGTTTTCAGCAAAAGCTGCATAGTTTGGATGTCAATTGTGTAGTTTGCATAAAACCATTTATTCCTAGTCTCCTTCACATGACTTTGACTAGAACATGTTCGTTTTAATTGGGCTGAGGCGCTGTTAAGTAGCAAAGTGAGTGACCCTCAACTGCCCTCGGGCAACTAGGGATGTGCAATAAATGCTGGCTAGCCAGCGACATCCACGTCCCACGAATGAATAAGAAAAACTTGAAACTCATAAGAATAAGTTGTGGATTTGTCCCAACAGGTTTCTGGGCTGGACTTTTATGCCCACCCCCATGGCGGGTTTGGTGGCATTTCATCAGGCGGTAAGGGAGTCGGGTGAGGACTCTGCCACCTTTCCTCCTCCACCCTGATTAAGCCTGTGGCCGGAAACTTGGTGGATGGCCTTCCCACCCTGCCACTAACTGAGGTCCTTGGGAGGGTAATTAGTTCCCATTTGCAGGTCTCACCCAGCCACCGCTGATATTAACCCCTGTGGGGGCCAGGGGTTAGGGGGATGTGGGTTTGGTTGCAAGGAGGGAGGTTGAGGGGGCTTGTCGTGCAGGGAATACGGTTGGCGACATCTGTGGTGGGTGAGGGCGTGGGGGCCCTTGTTCAAAGGCTCTCAACGTCTAATTGAGGTACCCAGCCTCAGGAAGTTGAGGGCCCGATAAGAGTCACCCCCTGCCACCCTGTGGCCCCCCTCCCATGATCCCCCACCTGCTATCACTCACCTGTTCCTGCGACCCTCCCCAATGATCCTCAGCTTTGTCAGTGGCCCCCTGGCACTCCAGTGGTGCTGCCATAAATAGAGCTGCCAGCCTTTGACTGGCCAGCAGTTCTCGGCAGGCAGGGCTTCCATAGAAGAAGCCAAGTGGGGCTCTCATCGGCTCTCCATCCACCGCCACCATTAAAGACTGCCGCTAGTTCCTGTGTTTTCTAATTTCCAAATTGATGCCTCAAAACAGGCAGCCCAACTCCTCTGGAGGGAAGAGAGGCCATTGAGGCTCCCCCCAGGAGGTCGTGGGTATGGGGGGGTGCCCCTGGGAAGCAGCAGCCTGGCAATGCCAGCCTGGTTTCCTGGCACTGCCCAAGGGGCACCTTGTCACTGCCCACCAGGAATTGGGCAGTGCCAATGGGGTGGGACCAGAAGGAGCAGGACCTATTGGGGCGGGGCCTACAGGGGAGCAATCGGTAGGTGTGGCGGAATCCCACTGTCACACTGCCAGAGGGTCAGTGGTAGAGGGAGGGAAGGGGGTGATTGGGGCTCGCAATCCAGGTGGGGGGTGGGGGGTTGGATCGGGGCTGGGGTGGGGCACTCGGGATGCTTGGGACAGCCAAGGGGTGGGGTTTGGGGAGATTGGGATCAGCCTAGGGGAAGGGGGGTCATTGAGGCTTGTTTGGAGTAGTCCGGGAGGCCAGTGATTGGGGGTGGAGTTGTGTCAGAGGGGCAGCATTGGGGGTTGTGGGGCTTGCCAGCAATCGGGAGGCCAGCAGTGCGGGGCTACTGTGCATGCACCGATCTCGGCGTTGACAGATTAGCGCATGCACAGTGGCCCACTCAGCACTATGCTGCCTGCCTCTCCAGCGGGAATAGACCCCGCCCACTGATTCTCAGAGTGAATCTTGCAAGGGCACTCTGCAGTGCTCAGAATGTGGGAGATTCATTCTGAAATTCACGCTAAAAAAGCCAGTGAGAGTTACTCCAGTTTTCAGGCAAATTCGGCACTGAGGATTTTATTGGAGAATCGCCCCCATGACGTCTCATCTGAAAGAGAGTGCAGCACTTGCTCGGTACAGCTCTGGATTATTAGTATGCATTTTATCACAGAATTGGTACAGCACAGAAGGAGACTATTCATTCCAGCATGACCTCACTGACTCTCAGGATTCTCAGAGGCTTTTACCCAGGGCTGAAATGGTTGTCACAAGAGGCCACAGGTTTAGGGTGCTGGGGAGTAGGTATAGAGGGGATGTTAGGGGTAAGTTTTTCACTCAGAGGGTGGTGGGTGCGTGGAATCGGCTGCCGGTAGTGGTGGTGGAAACAGATTCGATTGAGTCTTTAAGAGACTTTTGGATAGGTTCATGGAGGTTAGTAAGATAGAGGGTTATAGATGAGCCTAGAAGGTAAGGAAATTGTTCGGCGCAACTTGTGGGCCGAAGGGCCTGTTTGTGCTGTCGCTTTTCTATGTTCTATGTTCTATGAGTCTCCAAATGGACATCATGCCTTAGTGCCATTTCCCAGCCTTTTCCCCTTATCCCTGTACATTGTTCCTTTTCAAGTAATCATCTAATCTCTTTTGAATGCCTTGATTAAACCTGCCTTCACCACACTTCCAGGCAGTACATTCCAAACCCAAACTACTCGCTGTGTGAAAAAGTTTTTTTCTCATGTGACGTTTGTTTCTTTTGCAAATCATTTTAAATCTGTGCCCTCTCATTCTCGATCCTTTTACGAGTGGGAACAGTTTCTCCCTATCTACTCTGTCCAGCTCCTTCATGATCGTGAACATTTTTATTGAATTGCATTTTAGCCTTCTCCTCTCCAAGGAGAAGAGTCCCAATCTCTCCAAGCTATCCTCATAACTGAAGTTTCTCATCCTGGAACCATTCTTGTAAACCTTTCCTGCACTTTCTCCAATGTGTTCACATCATTCCGATAGTGTGGCACCCAGAACTGTCAGAGTTTCCAGTATCTCGACTTCTGCTGAAAGCCATTGTTATTTAGGGAGAAAAATACAGCTATTTGGCTATACTGTACTTTAGTCTCTCACTCTTGAGGAAACCAGACAAAGACTCTTGGGGCGGGATTTTATGGCCTCGAAACCATAAAATCCTGCCCGATGTCAACGAACCTTTCGCTGGTTCGCCCCTCGCCCGCTCCAATTCCTGTAGCGAGTGGGACAGTAAAATTCCGGCCTTGGAGTTTCAGACAAGGTCTTTAATACAAACTATATAGTAAGGGTCAGTTCCTGAGCCCCAACTAGTGGTTCACCAGAAAAAAAGTCTCGATCCAGGAATTAAACAGTTGTTTATAGTTACGATCCAGTTTCAAAAAATTAGCATATACCAATCAAATATTTAATTTTCTCAGAAGTTGTATCTATTTTCACTCACAACTATCAGTTAGGTTTAGATCATGTATACGTAAGGATATAGTTGTCAAATTACAACTTGTGCATGTCTACTTAATTATATCATCAAGCAATGATAGATATATGTCTGACCAGTGGTACATCAATCTCCCATCTCTCCCATTTCCATTATTCCTTGTTCTAATGGACAAACATGAGCTGCAGCTGCACATCGTTCAATTAAATGGTCCTTGACTCTTATTTGGGTTTGCTTTAATCAAGACCTATGATTTTCACTTAGCTTTCCCTGTGTGACTGAGATGCAGCTTATGTGAGTTTTAAACTTGCGTGATTATTTACCCTCTCAATCGTCATGTACCTGTGCCTAAATTGAGAAATTGCAGGTGACAACAAAACATTAATAGCTTAGAAATAATGATCTGTTAGTGTACAAGGGGCAAACAAGTTTGCAATCACCTATTTTCTATTCAAAGTTCACACACTTTTTCTCAGGATGGAAGAGTCAATTACTAGCGGGTATAGGTTTAAGGTGCGAGGGGCAAGGTTTAAAGGAGATGTACGAGGCAATTTTTTTACAGAGAGGGTGGTGGGTGCCTGGAACTCGCTGCCGGGGGGGGGGTAGTGGAAGCAGGTACGATGGTGACTTTTAAGGGGCATCTGGACAAATACATGAATAGGATGGGAATAGAGGGATATGGTCCCCGGAAGGGCAGGGGGTTTTAGTTCACACGGGCAGCATGGTTGGTGCAGGCTTGGAGGGCCGAAGGGCTTGGTCCTGTGCTGTAATTTTATTTGTTCTTTGTTCTAAGTACCAATTAAAATAGTTCATAAAATGTCACACAAATGCATTAAGTATTCACACACTTGAGATTGCTCATAAATCTATTATGATTGAATGGTTGCATGAGGTAATTTAAAGTGCAAGTATGCGTCGATGATTAATTGTACAGGGATGTTTCAGGGTTAGAACCTTTCTTTGCCTGACCAGAGAGCAATTTGGATTAAGCAGTATAACACACCGCGGCCAGCCCTAAGTCACTATAAGTAGTTATTAGTATCCAGTCAGTGGAACAGTCACCGCAAAGGAAATACAGCTTAGCTCAGTAAGCTGATCTGATTTCAATATCATTCTGATTTCTGGTCTCGCTCACGTTCCCTGTTCTTCACCAAAAGAAAGGTGATTAAAGGGACAATCACCATTTTGATACTCTCAGCATAAATGCACTGGAAAACATCTCCTGTAATTGTTATTCGTAGTCCACTATTTAATGCATGTCATCTTAAATGGACTATTTTCCAATTCAGAGTTAATGTTGAAGGCATGAGCGTCTCGACTGTTTTTGACGCATTGCTGAGCACCTTGAAGATTATTTCAAAGAAAGTGATTATCTTTCAGGAATGGCATTCAAGAGGGAGCTGGATTGGTTCTAGATAGGGGTGGAGATTGCATCATATACATTACTTTGCGATGTGGGCTGGGCCAGCATTTGTTGCCCATCCCTCATTGCCCTTGAACTGAATGGCTTGTGAGGCCATTTCATGGGCATTTAAGAGGGAGTTGGGGAGGAATTCATTTTTTTTGCTCTTGCACCAATTTTCTGCTTTTAACCATTGAAATGGTTGATGTAACTATTACTAGGGGGCATAACTATAGGGTTCATGGTGGGAGATATAGGAGGGATGTCCGAGGTAGGTTCTTTACTCAGAGAGTGGTTGGGGTGAGGAATGGACTGCCTGCTGTGATAGTGGAGTCGGACACTTTAGGAACTTTCAAGCGGTTATTGGATAGGCACATGGAGCACACCAGGATGGTAGGGAGTGGGATAGCTTGATCTTGGTTTCAGACAAAGCTCGGCACAACATCAAGGGCCGAAGGGCCTGTACTGTGCTGTACTGTTCTATGTTCTATCCCTACAGTGTGGAAAGAGGACATTTGGCCCATTGAGTCTGCTCATCGACTCCCCGAAACAGCATTCCACCCAGGTACCCCCCTCTGCCCTATGCCCGTAGCCACATGCATTCACCATGGATAATCCACCTAACCGACACATCTTTGGGCACTGAAGGGCAATTTAGCACGGCCGATCCATTGAACCTGCACATCTCTGGAGTGTGGGAGGAAATCAGAGCACCCGAAGGAAACCCACGCAGACACAGGGAGAACGTGCAAACTCCACACAGTCACCCAAGACCGACTCAAACACGGATTCCTGGCACTGTGAGACAGCAGTGCTAACGACTGTGCTGCTCAGGGGATTACATGGCTCTGCCAGACCGGGAAGTGAAGTATTTGGAAATGATGCTCCAGCCATTCGGGCATGGAACAGTCTTAATTGAATAACTGGTCTTTTCAGCTTTATATATCCATAATTTAACTTGGGTTTACCTATTTTCAAAACTCTCTACACTTCAAAAAGTACCAAATTGGCTCTAAACCACTTTGAAAAGTCTGGTGATGATGAAAAACCTTATGTAAATGCAAACCTTTCCTTTGCTTTCCGAAAGCACTGTTGATAATGAATTCAAGCATATGGATGTAATTATTAACTCTCATATCTGAACTTTCAACGTAATTTTGAAGGGCTGCATGTTCTACGTTGAACCAACACCAATAATGATCAGTCTGTCCAACCAGTCTGTGTTGTGGACCAAGGCCTCCATGGCGGCCGGCAAACTGCCAGCGTTAACCTCGGTGTGTTGGCATGCCGGTGCTATCACCTCAGACTGAACACTAATGGACTCCTCCATCATTTGTTGCGTTCCGCGGATGGCAGCTGACATCCCTTGCTGACGTTCTCTTGACTGTCACTGCAGCTAATGCAACTGACTTGTGCATGAACCACGCAAAGTTGGTTTGCAGGTGCAGCAGGTAATTAATAAGGCAAATGGAATTGTGTCTTTCATAGCTGGAGGGATGGAGTTTAAAAACAGGGAGGTTATGTTGCAAATGCATAAGGTGCTGGTGAGGGCACACCTGGAGTACTGTGTACAGTTTTGGTCTCCTTACTTGAGAAACAATATACTGGCACTGGAGGGGGTGCAGAGAAGATTCTGGAGTTGAGAGGGTTGGCTTATGAGCAGAGACTGAGTAGGTTGGGTCCAAACTCATTGGAATTCAGTAGAATGAGAGGAGATCTGATAGAAACATATAAGATTATGAAGGGAATAGATAAGATAGAAGCAGGGAGGTTGTTTCCACTGGCAGGTGAAACAAGAACTCAGCCTCAAAATAAGGGGAAGCAGATTTAGGACTGAGTTGAAGAGGACCTTCTTCACCCAAAGGGTTGTGAATCTGTGGAATTCCCTGCCCAGTGAAGCAGTTGAGGCTACCTCATTGAATGTTTTCAAGGCAAGGATAGATAAATTTTTGAACAGTAAAGGAATTAAGGGTTATGGTGAGCGGGCGGGTAAGTGGAGCTGAGTCCACAAAAAGATCAGCCATGATCTCATTGAATGGTGGAGCAGGCTCGAGGGGCCAAATGGCCTACTCCTGCTCCTAGTTCTTATGTTCTTATGACTTGAATTCTGAGGCTTGTCATCTGAGTCAGATTCAGAAGCGTGGGCCCAGCAGTTCACCAAGTGCTGGCAAATTCTAATATCCCTGCCTCTTCCTGCTGTGGACTAAATTGAGTGCTGTGCCCACCAGACTGTGATCCCCAGCCTACTTTACATCTAGATGCCACTGGTGTGTGTGTGTGTGTGTGTGTGTGGGTCTGCACTTGTGGAGGGTGTTGTTAATTGCCATTACTGGTCTTCAAACATGTCAGAACAAAGAACAGTATAGCACAGGAACAGGCCCTTTGGCCCACCAAGCCTGCGCCAACACATGACATCTTTTAAAATTAAGGACCTTTTGCCTCTACGTGGTCCGTATCCCTCTATTTCCTGCCTATTCATGTATCTGTTATGATGCCTCTTAAACGTTGCTATTGTATCTGCTTCTACCACTGCCTCTGGCAGCGCATTCCAGGCACTAACCACCCTATGTGTAAAAACTTGCCTCTCACATTTCCTTTAAACTTTTCCCCCTTTTACCTTGTCCCCTAGTAATTGGCATTTCTACCTTGGGAAAAAGACTTTGACTATCCATTGTATCCTTGCCTCTCATCATTTTGTAAACTTCTTTCAGCTTGCCCCTCAGTCTCTGATTCTCAAGTGCTGTCAAAGAAAAAAATAACAAAGAAAATTACAGCTCAGGAACAGACCCTTCGGCCCTCCAAGCCTGCACCAACCATGCTGCCCGTTTGAACTAAAACCTTCTACCCTTCCAGGGACCAGATCCCTCTATTCCCATCCTATTCATGTATTTTTCCAGATGCTCCTCAGGTTCCTCATCCAATGTGTCCTCAGAACTTGAGGTGAGGACTTGGCTTCGGGGTGTCCTCGGGCACTTTCCAGAGGTATCCATGAATGAGAGTAGAGAAAATGAGTACAGGCAGAGGAGTTGAAAAGAGGACCAGACACTCGGTGTTATTGCCCATGGGAGGAGAAAGCTCACTCACTGGCTGTGCATCACCCACTTCCCAGTCCCCAGAGGCATGGACCACATTATCCCTCGCCAGCACGATAGTCTGCTCCTGAAAGGGAGTGAGAACCATCATGTTGGGGATTTAAGTTTATGTTTTAAGTTCATTTATTTGTGTCACAGGTGGGCTTATATTAACACTGCAATGAAGTTACTGTGAAAATCCCCTAGTCGCCACAATCCGGCGCCTGCTCAGGTACATTTGGGGAGAATATAGCATGGCCATTGCATCTAACCAGCTTGTCTTTTGGAGGAAACCCATGCAGATACGGAGAGAACATGCAGAGTCTGCACAGACAGTAACCCAAGCTGGGAATCGAACCCGGGTCTCTGGCGCTGTGAGGCAGCAGTGCTCACCACTGTGCCACCATGCCACCCCTGATAACATCGAAACGCAGAAGATAGGAGCAGGAGGAGGCCATTTGGCTCTTCGAGCCTGCTCCGCCATTCATTACGATCATGGCTGATTGTCCAACTCAATAGCCTAATCCTGCTTTCTCCCCATAACCTTTGATCCCATTCGCCCCAAGTGCTATATCCAGCCGCCTCTTGAATACATTCAATGTTTTGGCATCAACTACTTCCTGTGGTAATGAATTCCAGAGGCTCATCACTCTTTGGGTGAAGAAATGTCTCCTCATCTCCGTCCTAAATGGTCTACCACAAATCCTCAGACTGTGACCCCTAGTTCTAGACTCCCCCACCATCGGGAACACCCTCCCTGCATCTACCCTGTCTTGCCCTGCTAGAATTTTATAAGTCTGTATGAGATTCCTCGCTCATTCATCTGAACTCCAGCGAAAACAATCCTAACCTAGTCAATCTCTCCTCATGCATCAGTCCGCCATCCCCGGAATCAGCTTGGTAAACCTTCATAACCCAGGCAACCCTGATCTTGGACCACCCCCTGATGTTGTGCATGAGATGTTCATGCGAAAGTGTGTGTGAGGGTGAAGTGTGTGAGATGAACATCAATGTGTGCTCGACTGGTGAGTCTGTAACGAAGAGAAATGAAATGATGGGCTGATCCTGGTGGTACAGATGAGATCATTCATCCTCTTTTGGGTGGCGAACGTCTTACTCGGTGAGTTGGCACTGACTGCCTTTGTTACACACTTCCCATGCCAGAGTGGTGAGGTTGGTGGACCTGCAACCAGAGAGAGGATAGAGGACATCACGGCGAGCTTCAACTGCATCCAGCAGGATGTTCATGGAGCCATCAATAAATTTGGGGGCAGAGATCTTCTTCATTTTCAGGACCAGGTCTTCAGTGGAGCAGTCCTGGTCTGCAGGAGGCTGTGCTTT
This sequence comes from Mustelus asterias, assembly GCF_964213995.1. Taxonomy (NCBI): domain Eukaryota; kingdom Metazoa; phylum Chordata; class Chondrichthyes; order Carcharhiniformes; family Triakidae; genus Mustelus; species Mustelus asterias. Next base: position 129,229,598 of record NC_135806.1, on the reverse strand, counting down.
GATGTTCTTTAAATATGGCACCGAGGAAGGTGAATCCAAGGCTGCCCGCCAGCGATCCGTCGTATTTCCAGTCTGTGCACAAACAATGAGTTCTGAAACATATGATACAGTGCGAAAACCTACCGTAGGAAAAACACACTTTTTTATGCCACACAGTGCATAGAATAGAAAATTCCAGCTGAAATAACTCCTCAGAGGCCAGTTTCCCTTCACCAGATTCCCATTATTTACAAACTCTATTCCACTTGTTATGGTTCAGGTCAGAAACTCCAAAGTGTTTTATGGAGCCCGCCTGGATCTTAAGTTTTGCATCTTGAATTTGGCTAGGATAAGCATGATATGTTTCACTTCAGGTATGATTCAAATAACCCACTCGGGACCTTTTATCAAACAAAGTTTATTTAAGAATATAGTTAACATGTATGGAAAGAAAATGAGCAATAACTTTTATCAATTACAAACAAAAACAAAACAACCCCAATAACCCTTAACAAATATATCGAGGATGTTCCAACCAAAACCAATCCCATAAACAACCCTATAAATAGCAAAGACTAATGCTCACGTGATACTGAAATTGAGTCCTTTGGATGAATTCTGCAGTTTGAAGTCAGAACAGCTTCCCAGGGAGACTCGAGGCAAGCCACCAACAGCAGATTCTCCCCTTCAGGAAGGTAAGACCTTGCTTTCAGATAACCAGCAGAATTTCCAAATAGAGCAGGAAGAAAGAGAGAGAGAGAGACTTCCTTTCAGCTTGCTACCCTTCTAAAATTAACCTGCAGCTCAGAACTGAAAATGAAAGGGCTCCTGTCACCTAACCTGCAAACGTTCTTCCTCCTAACAATGCAGAGTCACAAACATCCCAGAGTAAAAATAAACAAACTTACTTAAGTAGCAATAGCAGGACATCTTCTGTACAGCTCTGGTCACCCTATTAAAGAAAGGATATTATTCAACTAGAAAGAGTGCAGAAAGATTTACTAGGATGCTACCAGGATTTGATGGTTTGAGTTATAAGGAGAGGTTGGATAGACTGGGACTTTTTACCCTGGAGCGTAGGAGGCTGAGGGGTGATCTTATAGAGGTCTATAAAATAATGAAGGGCACAGATCAGTTGGATAGTCAATATCTTTTCCCAAAGGTAGGGGAGTCTAAAACTAGAGGACATAGGTTTAAGGTGAGAGGGGAGAAATACAAAAGGGTCCAGAGGAGCAATTCTTTCACACAGAGGGTGGTGAGTGTCTGGAACAAGTTGCCAGAGGTAGTAGTAGAGACGGGTACAATTTTGTCTCTTAAAAAGCATCTGGACAGTTACATGGGTAAGATGGGTATAGAGGGATATGGGCCAAATGCATGCAATTGGGATTAGCTTAGTAGTAAAAAAAGGGCGGCATGGACAAGTTGGGCCGAAGGGCCTGTTTCCATGTTGTAAACCTCTATGACTCCATGATCTGGTGGACAGCTCGGCAGCAACGAGAAAAGCTGTGAGAAAACATGATTTTAAAGAAAACTTTTCTTAAAGGTACATGAATGTCACACACTCCTAAGTGTACACTGTGGGTGTACCTACACCTCAGAGACCACAGCAGTTCAATCAGGTAGCTCGCCACCACCTTCTGTAGGGCAATAAACGCTGGCCAGCCAGTGATGCCCACATCCTATAAATTATTTAAAAAAAATGAAATATCTATGTTTCTGAAACCCTTGGATGTAGCAAAAGAAAATTGACTCATGCCATCACTCTAGGTGTCCTTTAACTATACGAGATCACTGCATTCCACCTACTCTGGGCCTTCTACCCATCTCCAATATTCATCGCAACGCTCTGTGCCTTCAACAGCCTCGGCGCTAAGGCCTGCAATTCCCTCCTTAAATCTCTCAATTTCTATTTGTCAATCTTTTCCTTGAAAACTCTTCTTGAAGCTGCCTCTTTGGCCGAACTTGCAGTCATCTCTCCTAATATCTGCTCAATTGTCAAATAATGATTGCTAATGCTCATGTCAAATACCTGGGAATGCCTTATTACATTAAAGACTTTACTTCAAGTACAAATTGATGTTTTATATATATATATATATATATTCCTAGGTCATTGGCAACGATCTACCATTTCCGTTTGCCAACAAACAGTTGGCGGATATTTTTCATAGCTCTGTTTTTCTGCCATTGGAAACAACAGAGATTGCAATTTTGATGAGTTATCACCAGTTTTTATGCTACTGTCACCTAGACTGAAATCGATTGGCACTGGTATTTGGGTAGCATTTTTCACTCATAGATCATTTGCTTTAAAAGCTGCTCACGGAGTCACTGACTGAGTTTGAAAACAGATCAATCTCAGATCAACAGCTGCATTTCACGATATTACAACAGTGACGACACTTCACAAGTAGCACAGTGGTCATAATGTGGCTTTGGGACATGAAGGTTGTGAAAGGCACTGTATCAATGAAAGTCCCTTCCTTCCATTACGATAATATCATGTTCTTTGATGCAGAGTTTTAAAATTCACTGTTAAGTGTCACCTTGCTCGTTAGATTGCTGATGCCTCCCCCTGCTCCCCGCCCCCCCCCCGCCACTCCATTAAGCTAGTGGAAATCCACAATCAGCCCATTGGCAATACAGCACGATTCCTCTCCATCTTCCTTTGCTCACAACACTCCGAAGAAACAAATCCTTCACTCATCAAAATCAAATGTGGTTAAGCACAATTGTTGTGCCAGCATCATTAAAATGGGTGGGCAAGTCCTCATCAATTTGTTGTTTGTGGGAAAGTGCCATGTGCAAATTGGTTGGCATGTTTTCTCCATTATAGCAGTGACTGCAGTACAAAATATTAATCTATTGGTTTTGGCTCAGTTTAAGGTTGTGAGAGGTGCTATGTGAATGCAATTTATTTCCTTTGATTTGTTTCTATACTTGACTCGCACAGCTTCCTCACAGGGACCCGTGTTCAATTCTGGCCTTGGGTGTCTATCTGAGTGGAATTCTAGAATCCCGACAGTGCAGAAGGAGGCCATTCAGCCCATCGAGTCTGCATCGACAACAATCCCACCCAAGGTCCTATCCCCGCTTAGCTCCCTGGCTAATCCCTCTAACCTATCATATCCTGGGACACTAAGGGTTAATTTAGCATGTCCAATCAACCTAACCCGCACATCTTTGGACTGTGGGAGGAAACTGGAGGACCCGGAGGAAACCCACACAGACATGGGGAGAACGTGCAAACTCCACACAAACAGTGACCCAAGCCAGAAATTGAACTCGGGTCTCTGGAGCTGTGAGGCAGCAGTGCTAACCACTGTGTCGCCGTGCCCCCGCCGCCCCTGGAGTTTGCACATTCTCCCCTTATCTGCACGGGTTTCCTCCAGATGCTCCGGTTTCCTCCCGTACTCCAAAGCTGTGTGGGTTAGGTTGATTGGCCATGCTAAATTGCCCCTTTGTATCAGGGAGATTTTCTTTTATCCGTTTATGGGATGTGGGTGTCGCTGGCTGGGCCACCATTTATTGCCCATCCCTAATTGCCCCTGAACTGAGTGGCTATTTCAGACAGCATTTCAGAGTCAACCACATTGCTGTGGCTCTGGTGTCACATGTAAGCCAGACCAGGTAAGGACGGCAGATTTCCTTCCCTAAAGAACAGTAGTGAACCAGATGGATTTTAATGACAACCGACGATGGTTTCATCATCTTTAGACTTTTAATTCCAGATTTTTATTGAATTCAAATTCCACTATCTGCCATGGCGGGATTCGAACCCACGTCCCCAGAGCATTACCCTGGGTCTCTGGATTAATGGTCTAGCAACAATACCATTGCACCATTGTCTCCCCAGCCAACTGTTTTTTGGCAAAGGGAAATGGTTGCCTGGTCCCAATTCTCATTAGCAGGGTAAATATGTGTGTTTACAGGGATAGGACCTGGATGGATTGGTTTGGTGCAGGCTTGATGGGCCGAAAGGCTTCCTTCTGCACTGAATCATAGAATCATAGAAACCCTACAGTGCAGAAGGAGGCCATTCGGCCCATCGAGTCTGCACCGACCACAATCCCACCCAGGCCCTACCCCCACATATTTACCCGCTAACCTACGCATCTCAGGACTCGAAGGGGCAATTTTAGCATGGCCAATCAACCTAACCCGCACATCTTTGGACTGTGGGAGGAAACCGGAGCACCCGGAGGAAACCCACGCAGACACGAGGAGAATGTGCAAACTCCACACAGACAGTGACCCGAGCCGGGAATCGAACCCGGGATCCTGGAGCTGTGAAGCAGCAGTGCTAACCACTGTGCTACCGTGCCGCCCCACTGTGGGGATTCTATATTGCCACAATTAGTTAATGATGATGAATAGTTAAATTCTACCACTGGATAATTGGACATTATGTGGGGATGCCGGCGTTGGACTGGGGTGGGCACAGTAAGAAGTCTCACAACACCAGGTTAAAGTCCATTAGGCTTATCTGGTATCACAAGCTTTTGGAGCGCTGCTCCTTCATCAGGTGAGTGGAGAGTTGGGTTCAAAAAAAGGGCAAATATAGGCACAGACTCAATTGCAAGATAATGGATGGAATGCGAGTCTTTCCAGATAATCAAGTTTTACAGGTACAGACAATGCGAGTGGAGTGAGGGATAATGACAGGTTAAAGCGATGTGAAATGTCTCAAGCCAGGACAGTTAGTAGGATTTTGCAAGCCTAGGCCAAATGGTGGAGTTATACTTAGTGTGACATGAACCCAAGATCCCGGTTGAGGCCGTCCTCATGTGTGCGGAACTTGGCTATCAGTTTCTGCTCAGCGATTCTGCATTGTGTGTCGTGAAGGCCGCCTTGGAGAACGCTTAACCGAAGATCAGAGGCTGAATGCCCGTGGCTGCTGAAGTGTTCCCCGACAGGAAGGGAACACTCCTGCCTGGTGATTGTCGAGCGGTGTTCATTCATCCGTTGTCGTAGTGTCTGCATGGTCTCGCCAATGTACCATGCCTCGGGACATCCTTTCCTGCAACGTAAGAGGTAGACAACATTGGCCAAGTCACATGAGTATGTACCGTGTACCTGGTGGATGGTGTTCTCACATGAGATGATGGCATCCGTGTCAATGATCTAACACATCTTGGAGAGGTTGCTGTGGCAGGGTTGTGTGGTGTTGTGGTCGCTGTTCTCCTGAAGGCTGGGTAGTTTGCTGCGGACAATGGTCTGCTTGAGGTTGTGTGGTTATTTGAAGCCAAGTAGTGGGGGGTGTGGGGATGGCCTTGGCGAGATGTTCATCTTCATCGATGACATGTTGGAGGCTCCAAAGAAGAGCCTTCATCCCCACACCCCCACTACTTACCTTCAAACAACCACTGCAGGACATTGGACATTGACAGTGAAGGACTGTTGAAGCAATGGGGTGTCTTAAAGGACAGTCACTGTCTTAATATTGAATAATGCTGTGGATTAAATGGTCCCAGAAACGGCAATGAAATGCAGGAGCTGGTATTTGGTTTTTATTTATGTCTGCAATGCAAAATGGACTTCTCTCCGATGCATGCAGGTGGCACACAGTTGCAAGTGGTGTTGATGTAAGATAATGTGGCAGAAACCCAGCTCGTCGTTGGCTTGATGAGGCCAATTGCATCGTTGTCGATGCAAAGGGCTTTCAGCCTTAAAATAAATCAGGATTGAAGTTGGCAGAATCTAATTCTGGAACGTGCTATGAGACCATTTCCAGGGCGACTCACCACTTCTATAGCTTCACGCTGGCTGCAGTATAACTGCAACTGGTGTGACAAAAATAAAAAAAGAAACAGCTCGTTGTTTATTTATAATCTTTCTAACCTTGATGCTGACACTCCCATTGAGATCGTAGTTTCAGCTTGCAGCAGTTGGCTTCACTCTTGTTTTGCATGCTAGCTCCACTCCAGGGGTGTAATTTTACCTTCCCCCACCAGCGGGTTTGTAGATGGAGGTAGGATGGTGAGCATTGAATTCCTTGGATGGGCTTCCGATTAACCACCCCAACCACCCTGTGATGTAACATTGGGACAGCTGAGACCTTACCCCTTGCAACCAGTTGAGGCCCTTCAGTGACCTATGATTGACTGCTTCAGGGCCATTTTCCACTATAGGGTCCATTCATTCCTCAGAATAGACGTAGACGGCACTGATAGGAAGTTGAACCTCTTTTATTGAACAGCACTTAAAATTAGCACATTACAGAAATTGAAAAAAGGATTACTTGAGAGAGAGAGAGAGATAGACACCAGCAAAATTTAGTCCTGACGCAGACTTGGCCCAAACCTCACACTGGCCACATACAACTACAGAGAGCATTCTAGCTTTTTGGTCATCTGTGTTATGAAATTACTTGGTACAAGCACTGTCTCTAACGTTCATAAACAATTTGCATTGAAGGCTTTTGTTTATGAAAAACATTGTTTTTCTTATGAAAAAAGTCATTTCTGCTAACATTGTACTTTCAAAGAATGCAGTCAATTTCTAAGCGAACCCCAGCATGCCTGCTAAGTCTTAAAATGTGGCCAACTTAACTTTAAAGCTGAGCATTATTAGTTACATCGGCAGAAATATCTTGAAATGAAGTATTTTGAATAAATGAAGCAAACCATACAAAGGATCCCACACCCACCCAGTCTCAGTTTTCAGGCTGCTGGCAGGAGCTCTGGGGGACGGGAAAAGCATGAAAATAAAATTGAGTTCAGGCCTCAGATGGGATGATGGGGCCTCCCTATAACCGTGGCCTTTTAACCCTAATGTCCAGTAACCGCCAGACCTCCCTCACACTAAACCCCCTTCCCAACCTGCCCCTGGCCTCTTCCATTCTGCCCACCACCCTCCTACCCTCCCCAACCTGAGACCCCCAAAATTTACCTGTTCCTCGATTTTGTCTCTCAGGACTACTTGCAGTCCCAGTGCTGGCCACTGTTTTGCGTAACCCCCGCTCCCCCCCCGCCCCCCATTTTCCTGGTGCAGGGGGCGGGGAGGGGTCACCTTTGGCGGGATTGGAAGATCCCGCTGGTGGGAAGGGCTGGGAAATCTTGCCTTGACTGAGTGTTTTCTGTGCCTGTATGTGGACATCAGGCTGGCCTTATCCTGCCTTTGACCAACATCTGACCTGTGAAGTTTTCAGTTAGAGTCAGGACTCAGTGATTGAGAGCTAAATTATTAAATTCTGTCTGGTAAAGACAGCGGTCGCTCCAATTCCAAATGGCCACATGTCCAGTTTATTCATGCTCTTCAATTATTCAGCTTAACCCTCTCTCCACTCACATTGTCTGCATCTGTAAAGACTTGATTATCTGTTAAGACTCGCATTCCAACCATTATCTTGTAATTGAGTTTGTGTCTATATATTCCCTGTTTGTGAACTGAACTCTTCACTCACCTGATGAAGGAGCGCCACTCTGAAAGCTCGTGCACCAAATAAACCTGTTGGACTTTAACCTGGTGTTGTGAGACTACTTATTATTCAGCTCAGTTGCACGGCTAATTAGCAGAGATACTTGAAGTTATATTGTAACTAGCTGGTTGCTGGGTAACATTGACCCGCTATAAATGCTGGCACTGAGATATTGTCTGGAGGTCGCCAACACCTGGAATCTCGAAGTGGGACCTGGTACCTTCAGCTGAAGAGCATGTAATCCTTACAGTTCAGAAAGAGGCCATTCGACCCATCAAGTCTGCACCGACTCTCCAAAACAATATCTTACCTGGACCCTCCCCGTCCACCCTACCCCCATAACCCCACACATCTACCATGGCTAATCCATCTAACCTGTGGACAATAAGGGGCAATTTAGCATGGCTGATTCACTTAACCAACACAGCTTTCAGATCGTGGGAGGAAACCGGAGCACTCGGAGGAAACCCACGCAGACCCGACGAGAACATGCAAACTCTGCACAGACGGTCACCGAAGGCCAGAATTGAACCCATCTCCCTGGCACTGTGAGGCAACAGTGCTAATGATTGTGCCACCGTGCCACCCTGGTTTGCAAGTCTTGTGTCCAGCCAATTGGCACATGAAATAGCTGTGGGGCACACAGTGTCAGCAGGGGTGGTTTCTCCGCTGACTCTTCAGATGGTGGGAAGGGATTATCCTAAAAACTCTGGCTCAGGGTTTCAGTGCGCAATCTAAACCTTTGCTACCATTTGCAAAATTCGACTTAGAATCCCCACAGGAGGCTATTCGGCCCATCGAGTCTGCACCGGCCACAATCCCACCCAGGCCCTATTCTCATAACCCCACATATTTACCCGAGCAATCCCCTGGTGCAGCAACAATCATCTCTCCCTCAATGTCAACAAAACGAAGGAGATTGTCATCAACTTCAGGAAGCATAAAGGAGAACATGCCTCTGTCTACATCAACAGGGATGAAGTAGAAAGGGTCGAGAGCTTCAAGTTTTTAGGTGTCCAGATCACCAACAACCTGTCCTGGTCCCTCCATGTCGACACTTTAGTTAAGAAAGCCCACCAACGCCTCTACTTTCTCAGAAGACAAAGGAAATTTGGCATGTCAGCTACAATTAACACCAACTTTTACAGATGCACCATGGAAAGCATTCTTTCTGGTTGTATCACAGCTTGGTATGGCTTCTGCTCTGCTCAAGACCACAAGGAACTACAAAAGGTCGTGAATGTAGCCCAATCCATCACTCAAACCAGCCTCCCATCCATTGACTCTGCCTACACTTCCCGCTGCCTCTGCAAAGCAGCCAACATAATTAAGGACCCCACGCACCCGGACATTCTCTCTTCCATCTTCTTCCATCGGGAAAAAGATATAAAAATCTGAGGTCACGTACCAACCGACTCAAGAACAACTTCTTCCCTGCTGCTGTCAGATTATTGAATGGACTTACCTTGCATTAAGTTGGTCTTTCTCTACACCCTAGCTATAACTGTAGCACTACATTCTGCACTCTTTCGTTTCCTTCTCTATGAACGGTATGTTTTGTCTGTACAGCGCACAAGACACAAAACCTTTTACGTATGTTAATACATGTGACAATGATAAATTAAATCAAATGACACTGGGGTCAATTTAGCATGGCCCATCAACCTAACTTGTGCATCTTTGGACTGTGGGGGGAAACCGGAGCACCCGGAGGAAACCCATGCAGACATGGGGAGAATGTGCAAACTCCACACAGACAGTCACCCAAAGCTGGAATTGAATCTGGGTCCCTGACGCTGTGAAGCAGCAGTGCTAACCACTGTGCCATCGTGTCACCCCACTTAAAGAAGTATCTTTTTGATCGAGTAGGGGAGATTTAATTGACCTTTTGAAAATGATGAAGGATTTTGATCAAGCTGATAAAAAATTGTTTCCTGCGGTAGGACAGTCAATAAGCAGAGGATCCAGATAATTGGAAATAAAATCTAGGGATTGGATGAGGACAATTTTTTTTTTAACACAGTGAATTCCTTTGATGTGGAAAGTTCTGCCTGAAAGGATAATGGGAACATAGAACATAGAACATTACAGCGCAGTACAGGCCCTTCGGCCCTCGATGTTGCGCCGACCAGTGGTACCAATCTAAAGCCCCTCTAATCTACACGATTCCAATATCATCCATATGTTTATCCAACAACCATTTGAATGCTCTTAATGTTGACGAGTCCACTACTGCTGCAGGCAGGGCATTCCACGCCCTTACTACTCTCTGAGTAAAGAACCTACCCCTAACATCTGTCCTATATCTCTCACCCCTCAATTTAAAGCTATGTCCCTTCGTACTAGCCAACACCATCCGAGAAAAAAGGCTCTCACTATCCACCCTATCTAATCCTCTGATCATCTTGTATGCCTCTATTAAGTGACCTCTTAACCTTCTTCTCTCTAACGAAAACAACCTCAAGCCCCTCAGCCTTTCCTCATACGATTTTCCCACCATACCAGGCAATATTCTGGTAAATCTCCTCTGCACCCTTTCCAACACTTCCACACCTTTTCTATAATACGGCGACCAGAACTGTACGCAATACTCCAAATGCGGCCGCACCAGAGTTCTGTACAGTTGCAGGATGACCTCCTGGCTCCGAAACTCAATCCTTCTACCAATAAAAACTAACACACCGTATGCCTTCTTAACAACCCGATCAACCTGGGTGCCAACTTTCAGGGATCTATGCACATGGACACCCAGATCCCTCTGTTCATCCACACTACCAAGTATCTTACCATTAGCCCAGTACTCTGTATTCCTGTTACTCCTTCCAAAGTGAATCACCTCACACTTTTCCGCATTAAACTCCATTTGCCACCTCTCAGCCCAGCTCTGCAGCTTATCTATGTCCCTCTGTAACCTGCCACTTCCCTCCGCACTGTCTACAACTCCACCGACTTTAGTGTCATCCGCAAATTTACTAATCCATCCTTCCACACCCTCATCCAGGTCATTAATAAAAATGACAAACAGCAGTGGCCCCAAAACAGATCCTTGCGGTGCACCACTAGTAACTGAACTCCAGGATGAATATTTCCCATCAACCACCACCCTTTGTTTTCTTACAGCTAGCCAATTCCTGATCCAAACCACTAAATCACCCTCAATCCCATGTGTCTGTATTTTCTGCAAAAGCTTACCATGGGGAACCTTATCAAACGCTTTGCTGAAATCCATATACAGCACATCAACTGCTTTACCCTCATCCACCTCTTTGGTCACCTTCTCAAAGAACTCAATAAGGTTTGTGAGGCACAACCTACCCTTCACAAAACCGTGCTGACTATCCCTAATCAAATTATTCCTTTCTAGGTGATTATAAATCCTATCTCTTATAATCCTTTCCAAAACTTTGCCCACAACAGAAGTAAGGCTCACCGGTCTATAATTACCAGGGTTGTCCCTACTCCCCTTCTTGAACAAGGGGACAACATTTGCTATCCTCCAGTTTTCTGGCACTGTTCCTGTAGACAATGACGACACAAAGATCAAAGCCAAAGGCTCTGCAATCTCCTCTCCAGCCTCCCAGAGAATCCTAGGATAAATCCCACCCGGCCCAGGGGACTTATCTATTTTTACCCTTTCCAGAATTGCTAACGCCTCCTCCTTATGAACATAAATCCCATCCAGTCCAACATTCTGCATCTCAGTACTCCCCTCAACAACACTGTCCCTCTCCAGTGTGAATACCGACGAAAAATATTCATTTAGTGCCTCTCCTATCTCTTCAGACTCCACGCACAACTTCCCACTCCTGTCCTTGACTGGCCCTAATCTTACCCGAGTCATTCTTTTACTCCTGATATACCTATAGAAAGCTTTAGAGTTTTCCTTGATCCTACCCGCCAAAGACTTCTCATGTCCCCTCCTGGCTCTTCTTAACTCTTTCTTTAGGTCCTTCCTGGCTAACTTGTAACTCTCAAGCGCCCTAACTGAGCCTTCATGTCTCATCTTAACATAAGTCTCCTTCTTCCTCTTCACAAGAGATTCAACCTCCTTAGTAAACCACGGTTCCCTCACACGTCTGCTTCCGCCTGCCTGACAGGTACGTGTTTATCAAGGACGCGTAGTAGCTGTTCCTTGAACAAGTTCCACATTACAATTGTGCCCATCCCCTGCAGTTTCCTTCCCCAACCTATGCCAGCTAAATCTCGCCTAATCGCATCATAATTTCCTTTCCCCCAGCTATAACTCTTGCCCTTTGGTATATACCTATCCTTTTCCATTGCCAAAGTAAACGTAATCGAATTGTGGTCACTGTCACCAAAGTGCTCACCTACCTCCAAATCTAACACCTGGCCTGGTTCATTACCCAGTACCAAATCCAATGTGGCCTCGCCTCTTGTTTTTCTATCTACATACTGTGTCAGGAAGCCTTCCTGCACACACTGGACAAAAACCGACCCCTCTAAAGTACTCGAACTATAGCTTTTCCAGTCAATATTTGTAAAGTTAAAGTCCCCCAGTACAACTACCCTGTTACTTTCGCTCCTATCCAGAATCATCTTTGCAATCTTTCCCTCTACATCTCTGGAACTTTTCGGAGGTCTATAAAAAACGCCCAACAGGGTGACCTCTCCTTTCCTGTTTCTAACCTCAGCCCACACTACCTCAGTAGACGAGTCTTCATCAAATGTCCTTTCTGCCACTGTAATACTGTCCTTGACTAACAATGCCACACCTCCCCCTCTTTTACCACCTTCCCTGCACTTACTGAAACATCTAAACCCCGGAACCTGCAACAACCATTCCTGTCCCTGCTCTATCCACGTCTCCGAGATGGCCACAACATTGAAATCCCAGGTACCAACCCATGCTGCAAGCTCACCCACCTTATTCCGGATGCTCCTGGCGTTGAAGTATACACACTTCAAACTGCCTGCCTGCCTGACAGTACACTCCTGCGACTCTGAAACCTCATCCATGACCTCACTACTCTCAACCTCCTGTACACTGGAGCTACAATTCCGGTACCCACCCCCCTGCTGAATTAGTTTAAACCCTCCCGAAGAGCATTAGCAAATTTCCCCCCCAAGATATTGGTACCCCTCTGGTTCAAGTGCAGACCATCCTGTTTGTAGAGGTCCCACCTACCCCAGAAAGAGCCCCAATTGTCCAGGTATCTGAATCACTCCCTCCTGCACCATCCCTGTAACCACGTGTTCAACTGCTCTCTCACCCTATTCCTCTCCTCACTATCACGTGGCACGGGTAACAAACCAGAGATAACAACTTTGTTTGTTCTAGCCCTAAGCTTCCACCCTAACTCCCTGAATTTTTGCCTTACATCCCCATCCCTTTTCCTACCTATGTCTTGAGTGCCTATGTGAAACACAACTTGGGGCTGGTCCCCCTCCCCCTTAAGGATCCCGAAAACACGATCCGAGACATCGTGGACTCTGGCTCCTGGGAGGCAACACACCAACCGCGAGTCTCTCTCGTTCCCACAGAATCTCCTATCTGTCCCCCTAACTATGGAGTCCCCAATGACTAATCCTCTACTCCTCTCCCCACTTCCCTTCTGAGCCACAAGGAAAGACTCTGAGCCAGTGACCTGTACACCATGGCTTACCCTTGCTAAGTCGTCCCCCCCAACAGCATCCAAAAGTGTACTATCCCCAATTTCTACTACATTTTTTGTTTCTCCCCCCACTTGGATGGCTCCCTGTACCTTGGTCCTGTGGTCAGTTTGCTCATCCTCCCTTTCCCTACCCTTCTGAGTTGCCGGGCCGGACTCTGCGCCGGAGGCTTCCCCCAGGTAGGCTGCTCCCCTCAACAGTACTTAAACAGGAGTACTTATTTTTAAGGGGCACAGCCACTGGAGTACTCTCTAGTACCTGACCTTTCCCCCTCCTAACCGTGACCCACTTGTCTGTCTCCCATGGCCCCGGTGTGACCACCTGCCTGGAACAGGTTCAATTGTAATTTTCAGAAGGGAAGTGGTTTGATCTGTAAAAATCAAAAGTTTGCAGAGCAGTCAGTGAGGATAATTGAATAAAAAAACAGAGAATGCTGGAGAAACTCAGGAGGTCTGACAGTATCTGTGGAGAGGGAATAGAGCCAATGTTTCGAGTCAGGATGATCCTTCGTCAGAGCTGGCCTGACTCATCCAGACTCAAATCTACTCTCTTTCCACAGATGCTGTCAGATCTGCTGAGTTTCTCCAGCATTTTCTGTTTTTGTATCAGATTCCAGCATCCTCAGTATTTTGCCTTTTTCTGAGGATAATTGGATAGTTCTTTGAAAGGATAGAGTCCAAGGATAATGGGCCAAATGGCCTCCTTCTGCATGACATGATTCTGTGTATGATAACTTAGTCGACCTTTCCATTGTGTCTTCTGGTCAAGAACAAAGTAATATTTTTGGACAAAGAGACCAAAGTATCGACAGGGGCGAAACATGATTGAACTATCTGCCTTCCGTCATGTGATACACAGTTAGAGTATAAAATGAGTATCTATGTTCCATGCATGGGGAGGAGGGGGAGATAAGCATGACGTACAACTCGAAGCACATCTGTGATACATAATGTGAGTGCGTAGTAAGAGATCACCAGAGAAAGGTTTAATGTTTCCAACACTTGAGCAATAATCACCCCTGAGATTTTCTCTACAGCTGAGTGTGGGGCAGCTCCGTATTCTGGATAGACATTTGGGTCAATGTTAAACTTGTCTCCTAAAGCAAGTTACACGTGTACTGCAGTCATTCACAAGCCGCTTCCTTCCATGTTAACCTACAGAGCTGCGTCTTTTGTCGGTCAGGTAAAAATGGAGTTCCTGCCCCCGCAGAAACCTGGACCATGACGATCTCCGTGGCGACCGTTTGGGTGAGCCTGACCTTGCTCCTCATGCCTTCACAAGCAAACACGTTGCTCGCTCTTTCTAAAGGAGACCCGGATGGGATTTGAAGCCTTCCTACATGGCCTCCGGGCAATATGGCGGCTGCCCATTTGTTGGCACTTGTCCCCTCAGAAGATCCAGCTGCAGGCTCCACTCTGAGTGCGCTGGGGCATTCAGGTTTGCAGTGATGGGTTCCAGATGCCATCACATGTGCTGAGGGACGAGCTCCAAGTCCCATCTCATCAAGATATCCCTCAGCAGCTGATACAACATCTGCTCAGAGAGCATCCTATTCTGAGGACGGGAACATATTACTGGCTAAAGGCTATTTGCAACGTCTGGATCTTGAATCAACACAATTACAAATAACAAAGCACTCTTCGTTCATTCCCATCCTTTATCATCCCTTTCTGTTCTCTCACGGATTCTTGTTGGAATACGATTCTGCATCTCTCACCAAGCTTTTGCTATCTCTTCCTTTCCTCATCTCCAGACTATTTGATCGTGATGGTGAGCCCAGCTCTGAGCTCCCAGTGTCTAAATGCACTTGTAGCAGCTTAATACAGGTCAGCTCAGTTGGCTGAATGGCTGGTTCGTGATGCAGAGCAATTGCTATCAACACAGGTTCAATTCCCATACTAGCTAAGCTTATTTGTGAAGGTCCCTCGAACTAGGGGGCATGGTCTCAAAATAAGGGGGAGTAGATTTAGAACTGATTTGAGGAGGAACTGCTTCATACAAAAGGCTGTGAATCTGTGGAATTCCCTGGCCAATGAAGCAGTTGAGGCTACCTCTTTGAATGATTTTAAGACAAGGATAGATACATTTTTGAACAGTAAAGGAATTAAGGGTTATGGTGAGCGGTCGTGTAAGTGGAGCTGAGGCCACAAAAGGATCAGTCATGATGTTATTGAATGGTGGAGCAGGCTCGAGGGGCCAAATGGCCTACTCCTACTCCAATTTTTATGTTCTTATGCCCTGCCTTCTCAACCTTGCCCCTTGCCTGAGGTGTGGTGACTTTCAGGTTCAAATCTTTTGATTTGATTTGTTATTGTCACATGTATTTATATACAGTGAAAAGTATTGTTTCTTGCGTGCTATACAGACAAAGCATACCGTTCATAGAGAAGGAAAGGAGAGGGTGCAGAATGTAGTGTTACAGTCATAGCTAGGGAGTAGAGAAAGATCAAATTAGAATAAGGTAAGTCCATTCATAAATCTGATGGTAGCAGGGAAGAAGCTGTTCTTAAGTCGGTTGGTCCATGCCCTCAGACTTTTATATCTTTTTCCCAATGGAAGAAGGTGGAAGAGAGAATGTCCTGGGTGCATGGGGTCCTTGTTTATGCTGGCTGTTTTTCCGAGGCAGTGAGAAGTGTAGACAGAGTCAATGGATGGGACCAGTCAGCTTTTCCCTTCCAAAGAGAGAGTTGCCTATGGTCATCTGGGACTATGGCAACTTTACTTTTACCTTTCCAGAAATATCTAGCCATGGAACCAGACAGAAGTCTGCCTTAGCGCACCAATAGGTGTGGGAAGACAATTGGAATGGAAACAGAGCAACCTCATGTGTGACCAATAATGGCAGCTTGACTTGAATTCCATATTAAATAGAAATGAATACCAAGGCTACTTTGTTCGAAGTCAGTATAAAAATATCAGGGCAGTGTATAGGAATAGGAATGGGGAGGCAATGGCCTGGATTCCAAGATGGTGCCGGAGCGAGGCGATTTCTTGCAAGCTCTTTTATGACTGTAACACTATATTCTGCATTCTCTCATTTCCTTCTCTATGAACGGTATGCTTTGTCTGTATAGCGCGCAAAAAACAATACTTTTCACTGTATGTTAATACATGTGACAATAAATCAAATCAAATCGAATCAAATCAAGTAGTGATAATATCACTAGACTATTAATCCAGAAATTCAGCTAACGTTCTGGGGACCGGGGTTTGAATCTTACCATGGCAGCTGGTGGAATTTGAATTCAATACAAAATATCTGGAATTAAGAATCTACTGATGACCATGAAACTATTGTTGATTGTCGGAAAAACCCATCTGTTTCACTGATGTCCTTTATGGAAGGAAATCTGCCGTCCTTACCTGGTCTGGCCGACATGTGACTCCAGAACCACAGCAATGTGGTTGACTCTCTACTACCCTCGGGCAGCTAAGGATGGGTAATAAATGCTGGCCAGCCAGCAACACCCATATCCCATGAATGAATAAAAAAATAAAATGACTGCAATTGTACAGGGCACTGGTGAGGCCACACCTGGTGTATTGAGCGCAGTTTTGGTGTCCTTATCTGAGGATGGATATCCGGATCTCCCACTCATCTGACGAAGGAGCAGCGCTCTGAAAGCTAGTGGCGTTTGCTACCAAATAAACCTGTTGGACTTTAACCTGGTGTTGTTAGACTCGTTTCTGTGTTTACCCCAGTCCAACGCCGGCATCTCCACATGATGGATATCCTTGCCATAGAGGAAGTGCAACGAGGGGTTACCAGGCTGATTCCTGGGATGGCAGATCTGTCATATGAGGAGAGACTAAGCCGGTTAGCATTATATTCATTGGAGTTTGGAAGAGTGAGAGGGGATCTCATAGAAACTTATAAAATTCTAACAGGATTAGACAGGTTGGATTCAGAAAGAATGTTCTTGATGGCAGGGGAGTTCAGAACTAGGGGTCATAGTTTGAGGATAAGGGATAAATATTTTAGGACTGAGGTGAGAAGAAATTTCTTCACCCAGAGAGTGGTGAATGTGTGGAATTCACTACCACAGAAACTAGCTGAGGCCAAAATATTGGCCAGAATTCTACTACCTCACCCGCCACGGACTTGGAGCGGGCGAGGGTCTGACAATGGAAACCTCCATTGACCCCAGGTGGGAATTTCCAATCTCACCCCAGTGAGGCCATAAATTCCCGCCCATTGTGTGATTTCAAGAAAAAATTAGATCTGGCTCTTGGGACTAAAGGGATCAAGGGATATGGGGGGGGAAAGGGGGGAGATCAGGATATTGAATTAGATGATCAGCCATGATGAAAATGAATGGCAGAGCAGGCTCGAAGGGCCGAGTGGCCTACTGCTGCTTTTAGCTTCTATGTTTGTATGTTGAGAAAATTGGCCTGATTTGACCTGTGCAAATGCACAACTCCCACGGCCTGAGAAGCTACGAGCTGATGGAAGTTCCTACGGGCTATTGTATTTTGCCATGAACTGTGTAATTCGAAACAAGAAAGGAGCTGTCATTTAGAATAATTAAATAACTCTGTTTGATTACACGAGTGGAAACATGGAATCTGCTTCTCCAGGTTAAAGATATAAATAACACAGACAAGAAAAATGACATTGCAGTGTCTTACAGCTGAATAAGCCCCTGTTGGCCAAAGTGGAAAATGATAGTAACAAGAAGTTTCTGTTATTAACGACTGTAAATAATTATGGTCGCTTGAACAGTTCTGTTGCCATGGTTGCCAGCCAGTGCATTTATTTATAATTAACTTCCATCAAAGTGAGTCTGTCCTGTTTTTTGGAGCTTCACTTTGAGCAGACTTTCTCACCAAAGGCTTGTTCGGGAAATAAGAAACCAAGAATCTCTTCCTGATCTCCCACTGGTGGAAAATGGGATTTTAGTCAGAAATCAAGGTTTTGGACATTCCGATTCTACATAAGTGGGAACAACTACAAAAAAGTTGCTCATTTTTATTGAAGTGGATTCAATTCTTCTGAAGGCACCTGTCATTAAGAAAAAAACATTTTTAAGGTTTATTTATTAGTGTCACAAGTAGGCCTACATTAGCACTACAATAAATTTACAATAAAATCCCCTAGTCGCCACACTCCGCCACCTGTTTGGGTACACTGAGGAAGAATTTAGCACGGCCAATGCACCTAACCAGCACGTCTTTCAGACTGTAGGAGGAAACCCACGCAGACACGGGGAGAACGTGCAGACTCCGCACAGACAGCGACCCAAGCCGGCAATCGAACCAGGACCCCTGGTGATGTGAGGCAGCGGTGCTAACGGCTGTGCCACCATGCCACCTACTAGTAAGCGAGAATCAACTTTTTAATATGAAATTCCTTTTTAACTGCACTATCTGAATCATTATTCCGTGTGATGATGCAGGCGTGTTGACAAATCTGCTAAGATAGGCAAAGGAATTTCATAGTAATCCATTCAGAATTCACTTGCTAATGGCACACAAAATGCTTTCAAGTCCATTGCGTTAATGCATTGTAATTTCAGGCCTCCTGCACTGATGTCATTCACAGATGCTTGCTTCATGTCTCAAAAGCTCAACATCTACAGGGCAAATGTCTAGCATTGGAATTATATTGACTCTCCCCTTTTCCCCTACTTTAACAAGCAAATTAGTGCCAACTGATTATTTTCCTGGTGGTTAATATTTGGCTTGGTGAAGCTACAACACATCTCCTCACAACCAGACTGCATCATCAGGATGCAAGTAGAGCTAAGTGATCCTGCAACCAATGGATCACATCGAAGCACTGTAGTCCTGACACTTTCAGTCATAAGAACATAACAACATAAGAAATAGGAGCAGGAGTAGGCCATCTAGCCCCTCAAGCCAGCTCCGCCATTCAATAAGATCATGGCTGATCTGAAAGTGGGTTCAGTTCCATTTACCCGCCCGCTCCCCATAATCCTTAATTCCCTTAATGGTTAAAAATCTATCTATCTGTGACTTAAACACATTGAACGAGGTAGCCTCTACTGCTTCATTGGGCAGAGAATTCCAAAGATTCACTACCCTCTGGGAGAAGAAGTTCCTCCTCAACTCTGTTCTGAATTGACTCCCCCGTATTTTGAGGCTATGCCCCCTAGTTCTTGTTTCCATTGTAAGTGGAAATAACCTCACTGCTTCTACCCTGTCTAGCCCCTTCATATTCTTATATGTCTCTCTAAGATCTCCCCTCAACGTTCTAAACTCCAATGAGTACAGGCCCAGTCTACTCAATCTCTCCTCATAAGCTAACCCCCTCATCTCCGGAATCAACCTGGTGAACCTTCCCTGTACCCCCTCCAAAGCTAATATATCATTTCTTAAATAAGGGGACCAAAATTGTACACAGTACTCTAGGTGCGGCCTCACCAGTACCCTGTACAGTTGCAGCATGATCTCCCTGCTTTTATCCTCCATCCCTCTCGCGATAAAGGCCAACATTCCATTTGCCTTCTTGATTACCTGCTGCACCTGCAAACTGAGTTTTTGTGATTCATGCACAAGGACCCCCAGGTCCCTCTGCACAGCAGCATGTTGTAATTTTTCACCGTTTAAATAATAGTCCATTTTACTATTATTCCTTCCAAAGTGGATAACCTCACACTTACCAACATTATACTCCATCTGCCAGATCCTTGCCCACTCACTTAGCCTATCCAAATCTCTCTGCAGACTCTCTGTGTCCTCCATGCAATTTGCTTTCCCACTCATCTTTGTGTCATCTGCAAACTTTGTTACCCTACACTCGGTCCCCTCCTCCAGATCGTCTATGTATATGGTAAATAGTTGAGGCCCCAGCACTGATCCCTGAGGCACGCCACTAGTCACTGATTGCCAACCGGAAAAGCACCCATTTATTCCGACTCTCTGCTTCCTGTTAGATACCCAATCCTCAATCCACGCTAACACTTTACCCCCAACTCCGTGTACCTTTATCTTATGCAGCAACCTTTTGTGAGGCACCTTATCGAATGCCTTCTGGAAATCTAAATACATCACATCCACCGGTTCTCCTCAACCGCACTCGTTATATCCTCAAACAATTCCAGTAAATTAGTCAAACATGACTTTCCCTTCATGAATCCATGCTGCGTCTGCTTGATTGAACCATTCTTTTCCAGGTGTCCAGCTATTTCTTCCTTAATGATAGATTCCAGTCATGAATGGTGGTGAACAATTAGGCAACTCACTGGAAGAGGAGTCTCCACAAATTTCCCCATCCTCAATGATGGGGAAGCCAGCACATCTATGCAAAAGACAAAGCTGAAGCATTCACAACAATCTTCAGCCAGAAATGCCAAATAGATTATCTATCTCAGCCTCCTCCAGAGGTCCCTAGCATCTGGAGGGTGTACAGAGGAGATTCACCAGGATGCTGCCTGGGATAGAAAATTTAAGTTATGAAGAGAGGTTCGGTAGGCTTGGGTTGTTTTCGTTGCAGCATAGAAGACTGAGGGGCGACCTGACCGAGGTGTACAAGATTATGAGAGACATGGACAGGGTGCATAAGGAGCAGCTGTTCCCCTTAGTTGAAGGGTCAGTCACGAGGAGACATAGGTTCAAGGTGAGGGGCAGGAGTTTGGTTGGGGGGGGGGGTGTGAGGAAAAACTTTTTTACCCAGAGGGTGGTGATGGTCTGGAATGTGCTGCCTGGGAGGGTGGTAGAGGCAGGTTTTCTCACATCCTTTAAAAAGTGTATCTGGATGAGCATTGGCACATCATAACATTAAGGGCTATGGGCCAAGTGCTGGCAGATGGGATTAGGTGGGAGTTCAGGTGTTTTTAATGTGTCGGTGCAGACTTGATGGGCCGAAGGGCCTCTTCTGCACTGTATGATTCTATGATTCTGTGGTGTCAGATGCCAGTCTTCAGCCAATTTAATTCATTCCATCGGATATCAAGAAATGTCTGAAAGAACTGGATGCTGCAAAGGCTGTGGGCCCTGACAATATTCCTGCAATTGAAGACTTGTGCTCCAAAACTTGCCACTGCTCCCCTAGCCAAGCTCTCCCAGTACAGCTACAACACTGGCATTTATCCGACAATGTGGAAAATTGTCCAGGTATGTCCTGTACACAAGAAGCAGGACAAATCCAACCTGGCCAGTCAGTCTACGTTTAATCATTAGTAAAGTAATGGAAGGTGTCATCAAGCAGTATTTACTCAGCAATAACCTGCTCACTGATGCTCAGTTTGGGTTCCACCAGGGCCACTCAGCACCTGAGTTCATTACAACCTTCGTTCAAACATGGAAAAAGAGCTGGACTTTTCCTTTTCCTCTCCAGGTCCACAAACATGTTGTTCTCTCCCGAATGTATGCCCACCTTTCCCTCAATTCTGTGTCTGGATTATTCCTGTACTCCTGCCTGATGTGAACAGATTTTTTTGCTGGTTAGTTAAATTTTTCCTCTGACCAATGACGATTAGTTTAATTTAGATAAATGCGAGGTGATGCATTTTGGTAAATCGAACCAGGGCAGGACTTACTCAGTTAATGGTAGGGCGTTGGGGAGAGTTACAGAACAAAGTGTAAAGGGTACGGGTTCATAGCTCCTTGAAAGTGGAGTCACAGGTGGACAGAGTGGTGAAGAAGGCATTCAGCATGCCTGGTTTCATTGGTCAGAACATTGAGTACAGGAGTTGGGACGTCTTGTTGAAGTTGTACAAAACATTGATAAGGCCGCACTTGGAATACTGTGTACAGTTCTGTTCACCCTATTATAGAATGGATATTATTAAACTAGAAAGAGTGCAGAAAAGATTTACTAGGATGCTATCGGGACTTGATGGTTTGAGTCATAAGGAGAGGCTGGATAGACTGGGACTTTTTTCCCTAGAGCATAGGAGACTTAGGGGTAATCTTATCGAGGTTGATAAAATAATGAAGGGCATAGATCAGTTAGATAGTCAACATCTTTTCCCAAGGGTAGGGGAGTCTAAAACTAGAAGGCATAGGTTTAAGGTGAGAGGGGAGAGATACAAAAGTGTCCAGAGAGGCAATTATTTCACACAGAGGGTGGTGAGTGTCTGGAACAAGCTGCCAGAGGGAGCAGTAGAGGGGGTACGATTTTGTCTTTTAAGAAACATTTAGACAGTTACATGGGTAAGATGGATATGGAGGGATGTGGGCCAAACGCGGGCAATTGGGACTAGCTTAGTGGTTAAAAAAAAGGGCGACATGGACAAGTTGGATCAAAGGACCAGTTTCCATGTTGTAAGCCTCTATGACTCTATGATTCCTGCAGCAGGCGGGACTGGAAAAATTAGACCTGTGTTTAAATGACTCCAATCAGATTTTTGAACTCCCCACAGTTTGGAAACGACTCTATCTAAATCACAAATGGCATCCCTTGCGACTGTGACCATAATAAACTCTCCTTCTCAGTTTTCATGAGCAATCTACAGTCTTTGACACCGTTGACTATATAATCCTTCTCCAATACCTCTCCTCTCTCATTCACCTGGTGGAATTGCCCTTGTTTGGTTCTATTCCTATCCATCAAATCCTGATTTGGAAAAATATGATTCTCGGGATATTTGATTTTGATTTATTGTTGTCACATGTATTGGGATACAGAGAAAAGTATTGTTTCTTGCACGCTACAGAAACAAAACATACCGTTCATTGAGTACATTGGGGAGAAGGAAAGGAAAGGGTGCAGAACATAGTGTTGCAGTTACAGATAGGATGCAGAGGAAGATCAGCTTAATATAAGGTCGGTCCATTCAAAAGTTTGATGGGAACAGAGAGGAAGCTGCTTTTGAATTTGCTGGTACGTGATCTCAGACTTTTGTATCTTTTTCCCAATGGAACAAGGTGGAAGAGAGAATGTCCAGGATGCATGGGGTCCTTGATTATGCTGGCTGCTTTCCTGAGGCAGCGGGAAGTGTAGACGGAGTCAATGGGTGGGAGAGTGGTTTGAATGATGGACTGGACTACGTTCACAACCCTTTGTTGTTTCTTACGGTCTTGCTCAGAGCAGGAGCCATACCAAGCTGTGGTACATCCAGAAAGGATGATTTCTATGGTGCATCTGTAGAAATTGGTGAGAGTCATAATGGACATGCTGAATTTCCTTAGTCTCCTGAGATAGGAACATGGTTGAATAGGCCGATATTTATTGTCCATCTCTTTGGAAGGTGGTGGGGGTCTTTCTTGAATAAAATGTGGTGTTCACATTATATTTTCAGTAGCTTTGGTTGGGCTTCTTCAGCTGAATCTAATAATATTATGGCCAATGTTGTACATTTATGATGCAAAAAAGACATCAAGTACTATTAATTATGCATTGCCTACAGTTGATTATTTAATTAATGGATTATGATCTGAAAGAACAGAATTTTAAAAATACTCTTCGCTGTGTTAATGACATGCTCCTCCTGAAAGGTCACCTCTCTCTCTCACATTGTTGCAACCATTAAAGCCACCTGCAATGAAGCTTTTCTTATTCCTGTCAAAGGGTTGCCAGCAGATCAGAAGCCATGTATTAATAGTCTTGACAACAGTGTCAGTACAATTAATTCTATTACAGAATCAAATAATCGACTTCTTATCTCATCTATATTTCATATATTAAATTCATTACTTTCTAAATTATTAATCTTGAGATATGGATGATACTGGCGAAACATTGTTTGATCCCCACCCTTGGCTTCCTTGAGGACAAAAGGAGTTAACTAATTAGTTTGGCGGTGGAGTCATACATAGGCAGGACTGGATGGGGTTCGCAAGTTCCCTTCCGTGAAGGACATGAGTCGACTAATTGGGTTTTTACTTCAGTCTGCCAGTTTTAATGGTCATTTTCTGTTCCCAGATTTATGGAATTTAATTTCATGGCTTGTCGTGTGAGATTTGAAATGACAGCCTGTGTTCCAGTGCTATAACCAGTAGGTAAGTGGTTTCATTGAAAAATCATATTGCGATCCTGCAATAAATATTACTCCTGCAGGCCATGCTGTAGTAGGTATTTTTGATGTTAAAAATGTCACACTGCAAAACACAGATTATTTGATATCTTATAATGTCAATATCACCCTGAGAGTTGCCAATTCTGACCACTGGATTTCCACAAAGTTATTGAAAATGCTTTCTGGCTTTTTTTCAGTAACTGAAATTTCTTAGTATCCATGATAAGGATTTAAATAGAATTTAAACAATCAAAAGAGAATTTTTTAATGGCAAAATGATTAAATTTGTCCATTGAATTGGATAAGGAGCAGCTGATCCTCTTAGTTGAAGAGTCAGTCACGAGGGGACATAGGTTCAAGGTGAGGGGCAGGAGGTTTCGGGGGAATGTGAGGAAAATCTTTTTTACCCAGAGGGTGGTGATGGACTGGAATGCGCTGCCTGGGGGGGTGAACGAGGCGGGTTGCCTCACATCCTTAAACTGTGTCTGAATGAGCACTTGGCACATCCTAACATTCAGGGCTATGGGCCAAGTGCTGGCAGATGGGGTTAGGTGGGAGTTCAGGTGTTTCTAATGTGTCGGTGTGGACTGAAGGCCTCTTGTCCGCTGTATAGTTTTACAATTTGATGATTCTATGAATTGTCCCTTGTGCTTTTTTATCATTCAGTAAAGTTTGAATTGACGAAGAAAATTGGCTGCCTGCCAAAGTTGTTCATTGTGAACTTGCCTTTGTATGACAAGATGAAGGGTACGGTCAACTAGGACTGGGCGACATCGGAATCCTTTGACGTATGCAGTGGAGACTAACAGTGTTGCGTGCTGACACCGACACTCCTTGGCATACCTTCTCTTTGCTGCTGATACATGTCTTATGCTGATATATGTCAGAAGGACATATTTCACACAGAGGGTCGTGGGGGCCTGGAATGTGTTGCCGGGCAAGCTGGTGGAGGCGGACACACTGGGAACGTTTAAGACTTATCTAGACAGCTATATGAACGGAGTGGGAATGGAGGGATACAAAAGAGTGGTCTAGTCTGGACCAGGGAGCGGCGCGGGCTAATTGTTCCTTGTTTCTCGTTTCAAGGCTTCATTCTATGATCATCTTGCTGGTGCCAGTACAGAGCGAGACTGCGGATAGTGGGGAACCTGTCTCGGGGGCAGGGAATTCATATGGTGTTCGTGGAAGTGGAAATGACTAGGGTTGGGAAGCATTTTCCGATCAGGGCCATTGTGATCTCCTGGACTCGTTTCGATCGCCTCAGGGGGTCGGAGAGGAATTTCCCAGATTTTTTTTCCCCATATTAGCCCTGGGGTTTTTCACTCTGGGTTTTCGCCTCTCCCTGGAGATCACATGGTCTGGAATGGGGGGGTGGGGGTGAGTTAATAGGTTGTAATGAACAAAGCATCGTAGCTGTGAGGGACAGCTCGGTGGATAGGATATTGGTATGTAGATAGGCTGGAAAATTGGGCGGGGATCCTGGATTCAGGATTCAATCCTGGACCGGGGAGCGGCGCGGGCTTGGAGGGCCGAAGGGCCTGTTCCTGTGCTGTATTGTTCTTTGTTCTTTGTTCTTATGTTTATCTACAGAGAAAGCTCACTTACATACCAGAACTGATTAAAAACTGTTCAGTCTTGCCTACCTATGATCCAAGACAGAGGTGCAGCAAGTACTGACGAGAGCATTTCTTCATGTTGACGATGCTGCACTTTCACTTCATACCAAGGAACATCTTCAGCAGCAAATGAACACATTCTCTCGCACCTGTAGAGAGTTTGGTTTGACCATCAGCAGCGGGGAGACAAATGTCAAGGTCCAGGGCAGTGTCACACCGCTGTCAATCAGCATTGACAATGTGGCGCTGGAGGATGTTGATAGCTCCACATATCTTGGTTCCACGATTCCTAGCAATCTGTCACTTGATTCTGCAATCAACAAGCACATTGTAAATGCTGAAGCTGCTCTGTCCTATCTGAATAAGAGAGCATGGAACGAGGACAACCTGATCAATAATACCAACCTGTGAGACTACCAAGCCTGCTTCTTCAGTGCACTCCTCTTTAGAATAAGACATGGATAACACATACTGGGCAGGAGAAAGGCTGAAATATTGGGTGGGATTTTCTGGCTGTGAGCGCTCCAAGACCTGAAATTCCCACCCGAGGTCAACGGACCTTTACATTGTCAGTGCTGATTGATAACAGTATGACATTGTTATAGACTTGACATTTGTCTTCCCAATGCTGATGGTAAGATACTCTGTCAGAGAGTCGGTGCAGACTCGATGGGCCAAATGGCCTCTTCTGCACAGTAGGAATTCTATGACTAGCAATCCATTGTTCCCACACCAACCTTTAAACCAGGCAATTAATTATCAAACCTAATTTACCCAACAGCAATTTGCTCATGGCTCAGGTAGTAATCTAGAGATTATTAACTGCGAGGTTCAGCTTTTTAATTTAGCCTCCAGATGCTCATATTCCCTCAGCAGAATCTCTTTCCGAGTTCTATCTGTGCCATTGATACTGACATGGATCATTACAATTGTGTCCTCTCCCTCCCAAAACAAGTTCCTCTCCAGCCCAGAGCAGATGTCCCAAACCCTGGCATCAGCAGGCAACACAGCCATCCAGACACCCGCTCTTGGCTGCAGAGAACTCTGCCTATCCCCTGACGATTCTGTTCCCTACTACCACCACATTCCTATTAACACCCCTCTGCTTGAATGGAAAAAAAGCAAAAAAAAAGAGGAATTAAGCAACAAAGGGAGAGAGAGTTCAAAGCTGTGCAGAAGAGACTTGAAAAATGGTAATGCAAAGACACCTGAGTGTTAAGCCTCTCAGTTGCAGTCCAGTAATAAAAGATGATGCAAGTCCAGCTTCTTCACAAACTCACTTTATTCTCTTTTACAACTCCACATGCACACACTCAATTACTAAATGGGCTTTACGCAGCCCTATTCATGACTATGATATTCATGTTTTCACACATACCCCGAAACTCGTCATTAGCACTGAGGCAGATAAGAAATTACTGTCTGATCTACTACTTTGATTTGATTTCTGATTTAATCTATTATTGTCACATGTATTGGTAGACAGTGAAACATATTGTTTCTTTCGCACTATACAGACAAAGCATACTGTTCATAGAGAAGGAAACGAGAGAGTGCAGAATGTAGTGTCACAGACATAGCTAGGGTGCAGAGAAAGATCAACTTAGTGTGAGGTAGGTCCATTCAAAAGTCTGATGGCAGCAGGGAAGAAGCTGTTCTTGAGTTGGTTGGCACGTGAC
This sequence comes from Mustelus asterias, assembly GCF_964213995.1. Lineage (NCBI taxonomy): Eukaryota > Metazoa > Chordata > Chondrichthyes > Carcharhiniformes > Triakidae > Mustelus > Mustelus asterias. The sequence goes on along the minus strand of NC_135806.1, from coordinate 129,202,351 downwards.
CTCAGACTTTTGTATCTTTTTCCTGACGGAAGAAGGTGGAAGAGAGAATGTCCGGGGTGTGTGGGGTCCTTGATTATGCTGGCTGCCTTTCCGAGGCAGCGGGAAGTGTAGGCAGAGTCAATGGATGGGAGGCTGGTTTGCGTGATGGACTGGGCTTCCTTCACGACCCTTTTGTAGCTTCTTGCGGTCTTGGGCAGAGCAGGAGCCATACCAAGCTGTGATACAACCAAAGATTAATTGGCGCTGTACCTGAAGTCTTGAGGAAATGAGAAAGATAGTAGTAGACCTCAGGAGGATATGGCAGATTAAATTTAATGCAGAGAAGTCTGAATTAATATCTTTAGGAAGGATGAAAAAGGAGGCTAAATGGCATGATTTTACAATTGGTGCAGGAACGTAGAGACCAGGGTATTCACATACACAAATCTTTGAAGGTGGTGGGATATATTTATCACGGCATTGAAAAGGCATCGAGTTCTCTGACTTTGTACGTGGAGCCACTGAGTGCAAAAACAAGGAGGTTATACAAAACCTTTATGAATCACTGGTTTGGCCTCTGCCAGGGTACTGACTACCTGAGTTTAGGCCTTGAAGAGGTGGAGGGGAGAATTAATAGATTGGTCCCAGAAATAACTCATTTATGTGGAGAGTCTGGAAAAGCTGGCGCTCCCAGAGCAGAGAAAATAAAAGGGAGATCTAATAGTTTACAAAATTATAAAGGGATTTGATCTAATAGATGGGGGAGATACCATTTCCATTGGCAAGTGCTTAGTAACCAGAATTTAAATTAATTGGCCAAAGAACCTGATGGGCGATGAGAGAATATTTTAAATATAGATGTGCAATGAGTTGTAATGATCTGCAATGTGTTGTCAGGAAGGAAGATGGAAATAGCTTTAATAGTTACTTTCAAAAAGGAATTGGATATATAAATGAAAAGCAAAAAAAGATGCGGGGCTATTGGGAGTGGGAGTAATTGGATAACGCTCTCAAAAGACAAAGGCACAATGGGCCAAATGGCCTTCTTCCTTGCTATATGACTCTATGGCCGGCATTTTATGACTTCACTTGGGCGAGGCTCGTAAAGTCACAACCAAGGCCAACGGAGAATTCCGCTCTGCGAGCTGCGCCCGCCGAAATCGGGGAGGGCGTGCCGATAAAATTCCAGCCTATAATTCTGTACCGTGTTCACATCCTGTCAGTATCTTACGGAATTTTCTCTTCCAATCCAGCTGCTTTGCCTAGTTTAAGAACATAAGAAATAGGAGCAGGAGTAGGCCATCTAGCCCCTCAAGCCTGCTCCGCCATTCAATAAGATCATGGCTGATCTGATAGTGGGTTCAGTTCCACTTACCCTCCCGCTCCCCATAAGCCTTAATTCCCTTAATGGTTAAAAATCTATCTATCTGTGACTTAAACACATTTAATGAGGTAGCCTCTACTGCTTCATTGGGCAGAGAATTCCAAAGATTCACTACCCTCTGGGAGAAAAAGTTCCTCCTCAACTCTGTTCTAAATTGACTCCCCCGTATTTTGAGGTTATGCCCCCGAGTTCTTGTTTCCATTGTAAGTGGAAATAACCTCGCTGCTTCTACCCTGTCTAGCCCCTTCATTATCTTATATGTCTCTATAAGATCTCCATCACATTTTGAAACAAATGGTGCTTAAACCTACAACCAATTTGTGATATTTTATGTTACATTACATTGTACAACTGGAGCATAATCATATCTAGCTGCTTGCGATAAAACTGATAATGGTTTGTACAAATACCAAATGAGCTGATATTAAGCTTCTATGCAGCCTGAATTAATGCAGGTCATCGCCCGGTTTAAAATAAATACATACTTAGCAGTGTTACAGCTGCAATGTATTAACATATAATTTCGCATTGAGACTGGGATTTTACAGCTACTTTATGGATTCTGAATTCACATTGCATAGGCACATCACTAACTAGTCTTCATTTAAAATGCTGTTAGTCACCCTGATGTTAGTATCTCTGAACACTGCTTTACAACATTCACAAAATAAGTTTTGGATTTTCAAATGATGTTTGATAAAGCCCCATTTTTATTATTAAAAATGAAACTCATGGTTACAAAATGATCAAGGGGAAAAAAGCAGAGAGCTGTGGTCAGTGGCTGTTCCGGGACTCGGGGAGTTATACCGTGGTGTCCCCCGGCATCTAGTACGAGGACATCTCCCGTTTTTATCTTACGTTGATCACTTGAACTTGGGATGTAAATTTGAACTTTGTAGATCACAGGAAATTTAGTAAAGCTTAATAAAGAATGAAGAAGGTAGTGATCTCTAAGAAGACAGACTCGTGGTACAGTGGTTAAAACTGCTGCCTCGCAGCGCCAGGGACCCAGGTTCGATTCCTGACTTGGGTCACTGTCTGTGTGGCGTTTGCACATTCTCCACGTGTCTGCATGGATCTCCTTCGAGTGCTCCGGTTTCATCCCACAGTCCAAAGATGTGCGGGTTAGGTGGATTGGCTATGCTAAATTGCCCCTCAGTGTCAGGAGGATTTGCCTGGGTAAATGCATGGGGTTATGGGGATAGGAGTTGGGTGGGATTGTTGTCTGTGCAGACTCGATGGGCCAAATGGCCTCCTTCTGTACTGTAGGATTCTATGATTCTCTGAAACATGAGTTAAAATTCAACATGAAAACATGTAAAGTCCAAAGATGTGCAGATTAGGTTGATTGGCCGTGCTCACTTGCCCCTTAGTGTTAGGGAGATCAGCAATATAAATGCATGGGGTTATGGGGATAGGGCCTGGGTGGGATTGTTGTTGGTGCAGGCTTAATGGGCTGAATGGCCTCTTCCTGCACTGGAGGGATTTTGTGACGTTTCTATGAAGTGATACATTTTGCTGAAAAGAATGAAGGGAAACAATACTAACCAAATTGGACGGTTCACACAGGATGCTAGAAGCAAGAGGCTAAGCTGAATTTGTGTACAGGTCTTTGAAGATGGCAGGAAAAGCAGTTAATAAAACATAACCAATCCTGGGCTTTATAAATCGAGGCATCTGACACAAAAGCCAGAAAGTTACAATAAATTTATATAAAGCACGATGACCCCAGCTGGACTATTGCGTTCAATTCGAGGCAGCACACTTCTGGAAGGATGGACTTTCCTTTGGAAAAGATACAGAAGAGATTTACCGGAAGGTGTGAGGGATGTTTGAATAGACTGGAGAAGCTGGAGCTATTCTCAGAGCAGGGAAGTTGAAGAAGAGATTTGATTGAGTTGTTCAAAATTGTGAAGGGATTGGAATGATTTTCTTTTATTTGCTCATGGGATGTGGCTACCACTGACTGGGCCTGCGTTAATTGCCCTTCCATGAAGGCATTTAAGAGTCAAACATATTGCTGTGGCTCTGGAGTCACATGTAGGCCAGACCAGGTAAGGATGTCAGATTTCCTTCCCTAAAGGACATTAGTGAACCAGATGGGCTTTTCCAACAATCGTAATCATTAGACTTTTAATTCCAGGCCTTTATTGAATTCACCACCTGCTGTGGTGGGATTAGAATCCAGGTCCCCAGAGCATTACCGTGGGTCTCTGGATTACTAGTCCAGTGATAATACCACTATGCCACTGTCCCCCTATTTCCAATGGCTGAAAGTTTGACACAGTAAGAAGTCTAACAACACCAGGTTAAAGTCCAACAGGTTTATTTGGGAGCAAACACTACTAGCTTTCCCACTCCACCTGACGAAGGAGCAGCGCTCCGAAAGCTAGTGGCGTTTGCTATCAAATAAACCTGTTGGACTTTAACCTGGTGTTGTTAGACTTCTTACTGTGTTTACCCCATCTCCACATCACGAAAGTTTGACACTCAGAGGACACAACTATAAAGAGACTGGCTAAAGAATTAGGGGGACCACGAGGAAGCAGATTTTATGCAACAAATGGTTAGGATTTGGAAAACAATACCTGCCAGTGGAAACAAATTAAATAGTAGCCTTCAAAAAGGAATTGGGTCAATACTCAAATGTATAAAATATTTCTGGGATATTGGGACAGTGCTAGGGGGTCGGGTTAATTCTATTTCATTTTGAAAAATAACAGTGCAGGCTTGACTGGTTGAATGATCTCCTATTTTACTCTTCTCTGACTCTCTCTTTTATTAAGTTACACAATCTTTTCACTGATCCCCAGTCTGGATTCTGCCAGTGACTCTAGAGAGAATCATAGAATCCCTACAATGCAGAAGGAGGCTATTTGGCCCATCGTGTCTGCAGCGACTCTCCGACGAAGTATCTTACTCAGGCCCTATCCCTACAACCCCACATATTTACCCTGTTAATCCCCCTAATACAGATATTGGGACACTAAGGGGCAATGTAGCATGGCCAATCCACCCAATCTGCACATCTTTGGATTGTGAGAAAAAACCGGGATACCCGGAGGAAACCCACGCAGACTTGGGAAGGATATGCAAACTCCACATTTTGCCATTTTTAGTAAGATTCCGCCCATGATTTTGTATGTTATTAAACCAATTTAACTTCAACCCTAGAGGGGCAGAACGGTGGCACAGTGGTTAACACTGCTACCTCACAGCGCTACGGGACCTGGATTCGATTCCCATCTTGGGTCACTGTCTGTGCGGGATCTGCACGTTCTCCCCATGTCTGTGTGGGTTTCCTCTGGGTGCTCTGGTTTCCTCCCACAGTCTGAAAGGCGTGCTAGTTAAGTGCATTGGCCTTGCTAAATTCTCCCTCAGTGTACCCGAACAGGCACCAGAGTGTGGCGACTCGGGGATTTTCACAGTGACTTCATTGCTGTGTTAATATAAGCTGACTTGTCCTCTCGTAAATAGGCTTTACTCTAAAAGAGTCCAGGGTAAAGACTGTGAAGACTGCAACAAGGACAGGAAACAATCATTGTTAAGTTTAATGTTTGTACCACTTTACTGTCTTCCTGCCTTAACTTTGAGCTTAACGGCTTTAGATAATAACTGTTTCTCCCCATTTTCTCTTGGGCAACGAGCGTAGCCCCTTTAAGGAGTGACCCTTCGTAGGCCAAGTGACCGGGCCGGTGCCAATGGAGCACAAGCACATACGGGAGTTAATCGGGAGCGAGGGTGATGATTCTGGGGCTGGAGGGCTGCAGTTGGAGCCAGGGCGTTGTTAGGAGTGGACCTGTATAGTTGTGCTGTTAAATTCTTCATTGTATATGGTTCTTCTTAATAAATCCTTTAGTTCATTATTTGCCACATTGAGTCTGTATGATTCTATCACTCTATGATTCTATGAGTCGCCTTGAGTTATTACATTAGTAATGGAAGATGGCTGCACCAGAGGCAATGGAAGTGGAGGAGGTGTAGCCTGGTTCTTAGGGTAGGGGTTCCTGTCAAGTGCAGAGCCAATGTGATGGCCCGTACACCTGCAGGATGGTACGGTGGCACAGTGGTTAGCACTGCTGCCTCACACATCCAGGGATCTGGGTTCGATTCCTGGCTTGGATCACTGTCTGTGTGGAGTTTGCACATTCTCCCCATGTCTGCGTGGGTTTCTTCCAGGTGCACCGGTTTCCTCCCACAGTCCGAAACACATGCTGGTTAGGTGCATTGGCCATGCTAAATTGCTACTTAGTGTCCCGGGAGGTGTAGCTTTGAGGGATTAGTAGGGTAAATATGTGGGATTACGGGGATAAGGCCTGGGTGGGATTGTTGTCGGTGCAGACTCGAGGGGCCGATTTCTATCTACATTTCTTCCCTCGCATTGCCAGGCTGCAGATGTCTTCTAATCTTTGCCAGATATTTCCTGCTTCCCTCATCCTCTGTTATTCCGCCGGAACCATTTTCTCCCTCCTCTGGACTCATATCTTATTTAGTTACTTGTCTCGTTCTCACCTCGCTTTGCCTTTTTGCCCTCAGTTGTCCTTTAATCATGCCAGCCTCTATTTGATTACACATCTCTCCCTCTTGTTATATTCCCTGGCACTCAGCTTTTCCCTGGCTCTATACGTACTATCAAGCTATTCCCACTAATTCTGGCTTGACCTGAAATACTGGAATGGGTTCCACATTTTCGGTGGGGTGAGAGAGGCGGAAGGAGAGTGTATTGTCTGCTCATTATCGCCCCTTGCCCTGTCAGTTTGGCAAATCTGGCATGAGACTCCGAATTAGTGGCTGCTTGGTGGGAAGGCAGCTAATTAGCAGTGTGAGGGGGGATCTCAGCGCCCAATCAGATCTCCAGGTTGGGTGCCAAGCGGCAGAAGGGTTATGCCAGCAAGTCAGTTAAAGTTGTCAATTTAAAGGTCCCTTGCCCTCTCAAGCTGTCTTTATTTTTTCTTTTTCAGGACCATACAATCATAAAATCCCTATAGTGCAGAAGGAGGCCATTCGGCCTTTCAAGTTCGCATCGACATCTATCCCACCCAGGCCCTATTCCCGTAACCCCACACATTAACACTGCTAACCCCCCTGACACTAGGTTCAATTTAGCATGTCCAATCAACCTAACCTGCACATCTTTGGACTGTGGGAGGAAACCGGAGCACCCGGAGGAAACTCACACAGACACGGGGAGAATGTGCAAACTCCACAGAAACAGTGACTCAAGCCGGGAATTGAACCCAGGTCCCTGGCGCTGTGAGGCAACAGTGCTAACCACTGTGCCACCGTGTTGTGAATAAATGAAGTCAAAAGTCATATTGATGTTGCCACTTTCACCAGCAAACTCCACTACCACATGTAATCATGATCCCATTGGCTGATCTTTTCTTTGGCTTTGTGCCATCTGCTAATACCTGCCGTAAAACACTCTTTCACCTTCCCCCCTCTGATGCCTGAAAAATTCAGTGGGCAATGAAAAATTGTAGGTGATTTGTTCTTTAACAACCTCAATAGCATGTCCGACAGCATCTGTGGAGAGAGAGACAGATTAGAGGCCGCAACTAGAGTACTGTGTGCAATTTTGGTCCCCTTATTTGCGGAAGGATGTATTGGCCTTGGAGGGAGTACAGAGAAGGTTCACCAGGTTGATACCGGAGATGAGGGGGTTAGCTTATGAGGAGAGATTGAGTAGGTTGGGCCTGTACTCGTTGGAGTTTAGAAGGCTGAGGGGAGATCTTATAGAGACATATATGATAATGAAGGGGCTAGACAGGGTAGAGGCAGAGAGATTCTTTCCACTTAGTAAGGAAACAAGAACTAAAGGGCACAGCCTCAAAATAAGGTGGAGTCAGTTTAGAACAGAGTTGAGGAGGAACTCCTTCTCTCAGAGGGTAGTGAATCTCTGGAATTCTCTGCCCATTGAAGCAGTGGAGGCTACCTCGTTAAATATGTTTAAGACACAGGTAGCTAGATTTCTGATCAATAAGGGAATTAAGGGTTATGGGGAGCGGGCGGGTAAGTGGAACTAAACCACCATCAGATCAGCCATGATCTTATTGAATGGCGGAGCAGGCTTGAGGGGCTAGATGGCCTACTCCTGATCCTATTTCTTATGTTCTTATGTTCTTAGAGCCAACATTTCGGGTCGGGATGACCCTTTGTCAGAGCACACAGTGAGGTCATCCAGACTCGTAACGTTGGCTCTAATCTCTCTCCCTCTCTACAGATACTGTCAGTCCTGCTGAGATTTTCCAGCACTTTTCGAGATTCCTGCATCCGCAGTATTTTGCTTTTATCAATAGCATGTCCGCCCTCTGGGATATTGGAAAATTGTCTGAGGACCTGGGATTGCTGACACAACATTGGAAGGGAATATTTCCAGAACAGAACTCCTTCTCTTATCCCACAGATCAGGCAAGATTCAATTTCTCTTTCACTGGATTCAAGCATCTGCAAGGGAGACAGCGCTTCAGACAGGCTGGGGCACGAACTCTCAGATCAGTTACAGTTCACCATTGCTGTACATTTTCACAAGCATGTTACGATCGCATGTTACGATCCAAAATAGGGTGACACAGTGGCACAGTGGTTAGCACTGCTGCCTCATAGCGACAAGGACCCACGTTCGATTCCTGGCTTGGGTCACTGTCTGTGCAGAGTGATGCACCATTGATTACACAAAGACTAGATGTTGCGAAACAACAGGCTTTTATTAACAAGAACAGAAGCACTCCCAAACTGATGGCTAACCCGAACTGAGGCAAAAGGGGCGGAGAGCAGCCACCTTTATACCCCGAGGAGGGCGGAGCCCCGGATTGAGGCAGCAGGGGCGTGCCCAGGCATATCCCATATCCAGACAGTATTACCGTGGTTCACCACACAGAGTTTGCACGTTCTCTCCGTGTCTGCGTGGGTTTCCTCCGGGGGCTCTGGTTTCCTCCCACAGTCCAAAAAGCGTGCTGGTTAGGGTGCATTGGCCATGCTAAATTCTCCTCAGTGTACCTGAACAGATGCCGGAATGTGGTGACTCGGGGATTTTCACAGTAACTTAATTGCAGTCCTAATGTAAGCTTATAAATAAACTTTAGATTTGCTACCTTAATACAGTTACCCAATCAAGATTTATACACGTATGCAATGATTACACAATCATGTTTACAGCAAGGAAGTGTTTGATGTAGCTATGACTTTCAGCGTTGAGTTACAGTGGACAAGGCAACACTATCAGAAAATTCCCACCCTGCTGAGTTTCCACATGATCTAGCAGTTGTATCTTATGCCTTATTGGCACAATCTTCCTTATATGTTGTTATTAACCCTTACTTTCCCCTTTCAACACCATCATGCCATATTTTACATACTAGCCGCTTGGGCGGGGTGGGGGCCGTGGGCTGTGCTGGGCATGCCCAATATGTGCCTGTAAACCCAATGCATTAACTCTCGTTATTTACCCACAGATGCTGCCTGACCTGAGTGTTTCTGACATTTGCTGTTTTTAATTAAGATACATGTATTTTATTGCTTTATCTGAGTGTAGTTAGACAATGAAATAAAAATTGACTTTTGGGTCAGCTTACATGAGTTTCCTTGGCTCTGAGTCTACTTTCTCAGAAGACTAAGGAAATTTGGCATGCCAGCTACGACTCTCACCAACTTTTACAGATGCAACATAGAAAGCATTCTTTCTGGTTGTATCACAGCTTGGTATGGCTCCTGCTCT